>NW_023458555.1:16970312-16984068 GCF_013731165.1 Rhagoletis pomonella | reverse complement strand
TGGAAAAGGTTTTCAGTTCGTCGGAATATTTTCCAAACGGAAACATGGTCCAAAGTTATGCGGTAACATACATAAAAAAAAAAATAAATAAAAAATATTCCGACGAATTGATAACCTTCCTCCTGTTTGTGAAGTCAGTTAGAAAGGAATATAGCCAAAACGGGTCAACATAAAACATTTATATTATTGCCAACAGTGCGAATTACAAATTCCGAAAATCTCGGGATTCTTGGCAAATAATCCCGGAACTTTCGGGATGTAAAAAACGGAGAGAGGTAGGGGCCTTAGACACGCCAGACTTTTTAATAATACCTTTGCTAGGAAAGATTTAAATTTCATTTTGCGTTACAGGCGCATAGTGAGGAGAAAATAATACTTCGAGCACCGCTTTTTCCATAATACATGCCCCCATTTTTTAAGCAAGTAGCACTTTCCATCAAATTTTTAAGGCTTGGAATGAGCTTGTGTGCCAGATTTCTATAGAGTGAAATCATTTTTGTTCTGCGAATACACGCTTATACACTCTTTACATCTCGTTTGCAAGGATATCAACTGGAATTCGTCCGGCAATTACGAAGGATGCTTCAGCAGTTATTGTTTGGAATCTGCAAATAGTTCTTAGAGCGCTTAGTACATACACAGTTATAAGTACTTTCGGCTAATATTTGATGTTCATTGATTCAGCCCAAATTGGAGCACCGTGGAGGCAGGCTGAGCTAATCACTGTACTAAGTAATACACCTCTACTACTATGTATAGGGCCGCTGATATTTGGTATCATTCCAGACGAGCATACCAGCGTATTCGATGCTTTCTTAGCTGCATACACTAGGTGGATCTTAAAGTTAAAACGACTATCAAGCATTCCCCAAATACATATTTGATTGCGGCCGTTGAGTCTTATTGTCTCTAAGGCCTTTCTGCTACTTATCAATACCGCCTCTGTTTTGTGATCAACGAGTTCTAAAGGGTGTATTCATCTGCATATATGTAAACAAGAAAGCCTATATACATACATACATATGCATATTTATACACATATGTAGCCATATAAAGATTAATGTGCATACCTACAAACATACAAATGCATTTAATTTATTATGGCATTGAAATGAGTGTATGAATGTGAAACATTGTTGAACACTGTTTGGTCAAAAAAGGGGCTGTTCATTTGGCACATATAAGGCAACAACAAATTTCCCTTTTCACTCCACACCTAATGTGCGCTGATGGTTCCCCACCAGTTGGATTGTGGAAAAGGAGCTAGACTACAGCCAAGCGGAAATGGTAAAGTAATTTGAGGCAGCAATGCGCGAATTGAAATTACTGCTAATTCCTGTGTGTCTTTTTCTATATTTTCTAGCTTTCGCACAGACACACACACACACACACACACACACACATGTACTTACACTAGGGTGGTTCAAAATAATGTTAAGTGGGAATTTTCATTCTCTCACCCCTAGAATTGTTCTATACCCTGTTTTTTATTTTATTTTAAAATCAAAAAATATTTAGAGGTCGCTTAACGCGCTCAAAGTTTTCCATGTATTTTTATATGGGAAAAATAAAATTTTTTGTAGAAATGGTATAGAATTCTTGAAAATCAATATGTTTCGATTTAGAAACTCTGTTTCTCTTTAGGAGACTTCCAGTAACAGTATCCAATTGTTGACTTAACCAATTTTTAATTGTAACTATTTTTTATAGGTTCCCCTAAAAATTCAATAAAAAATTGGGTATTATTATTGGCAGTTTCTTGAAGAGAAACATAGTATTGGGATCGAAAGATATTGTTTTTTTAATTGTTTTAAACTATTTCTAGGAAAAACTATTTTTTCACATACAAAATATTTTTTGGTTTAAAAAAAAACAGGGGTATTTCTTTCGGTATTGAACAATTCTTTTGAACCACCCTAACTTACACACATGCATATCCACATAGCATAACATACGCATTGGTATTTTAATATTGTATGAACAATTCGCAGCTATTTTTTTTTTTAATTATTTTACACCTTTGCGTTTTTCTTTCATCTCGTTGAAAGCTGCTCAAAAGGGAAATTTACGGCTCTCATAAAAATTTGACAGTGAGTATCTGTGGCAAAGAAAATTGAAAGAGATTTTGGTTTTAATATTAAAAGTTCATAGCAGAAAATTAAAAATGAAGTGTACAAAAAGAATTTCGTAATTATGCATATTTTTTTTGTTTTCCCCAATCCCCTTTGTTTCGCTTGTAATTATGAGTAATTTGCCGGGGCGATTGGCATTTTGACAGCATTTGCGGAAAATGTTATTGTATTCTTTTTTGATTTTATAATTTATTGTACACCATAAGCTAATATGATTTTCTTTTCTTTTTCTGTTTACTAGTAGTATGTATGTATGAGTGTACATTAGAATGTACAACCTAAAAAGCAAATAAAAAACAGTAAGATGTACTGCACAGAGTCTGGAGTACTTTTTAGTTTCGAGAAAAGATTTTAGGGAAATTTCGTGACTAGTTTCGAATTATTCCAAAATTCCACATTTGAAGTGATTTTGGAACGGTCCCTTACTGGTAAAAATTGTCCTGAACTGGTCCGTTAATAGTCCTAAATTTATGCCAAAATGGTCCTTAAATAGGAGTGAACTATTCCGAAAATTTCTTGGAAATTCCTAAACCGGACCAAACACTGGGCTCAGATGTCTATACCTAGTCCCGAAATGGTGATGAAATCGCTCCGAATTGATCCCCAAAGGATCTAGAACAAGTAGAATCGGCCCCAAAATGATGCCGAGTTTGTTCCGAAATGGTCCTAACCAAGTTTTGAACTCTTCCCGAAATGGTCCTGGAATAGCTCTGAACTAGGCCAGATATCTTCATTTATGCACACAAAGAGCAATAAGGAGTTACACAAGAAGCAGTTACAAATTTTCTGCTGGGTTAACGCAAATTTTACCCATACCCGAGGAGATAAGATTTTTACACATTTTAATACTGGAATATTCAAAAAACCTTCTTAGCAAAAGTTTAATGATTTTAGACGAGTTTTAATTTACTGACATTAGGGTGGAAGCAACTGAGATCTGGTGGTTAAGTACTAGAACCAGGTACTTGAGATCAATGAACTATGGAACAAAAAAATGTTCTCCTCGAGAAAAAAACGATACATTCATTATACTTTAAGTTGCGACTGCAAATGTCGAAAATACGACGAAAAATGACAGAAGGCGAGTCATACGTTAGGCAAAAAATAATATTTTTTTTTTTTTAAATTGCCTTGCAAAAATATGTACGTTAGGCTCAGGTGCGCACGGCTAACAATTTTGCTCTGGTACAGTCTAGTGCACATAATACATACATACTGTTGTATGTATGTGTTTAAGTGGCTGGTTATAAGTTTGCAAATTGACAACTCAATTTATTGCACCAACGGTTTCTAACAGGATAGTCAACGACAAATTCACTCACTGCATCTATTTTGATTATTACACATTAACTTTTTTTTTGCCTTTTGATTAATAATTTTAATTTCATGCATGCATATTTGTATTTGTATGTATGAGTGTAAATCATTTGACGCTAAAAGTTGACACGCGCTAAGTGAGTGCCACATACATATGTATGTACATGTGAAAGTAGTACATCAATGAGTAATTCCGGTGGTAGTGGTGCGAGTTGGTCGAAGAACGTAAGATATATTTATAAACTTACATACTTAGATAATGGCGAAAATTCCCTTATTAGTCACTATTGTTTAGAAATGAAGAAGATAGTATTCGAGTGGAAATAGTCTTGTATTTTAACTTTTTGATTCGTTCATGTGACGAATATATGACCAGCCTAATATTTATTAACTTTATTTCAGTTCTAAGCGATGTGGATAATCTAGTTTTTTGAACAAGCCATTTTGTATGTAAAGTAAGCCTATTTTCATGAAAAATTTTTACAAGACTGATTGAAAAAAGGCAGTTAAAGGGTTAATACCATAATAATAAATGTTGAACATAAAATTTTACTAGGGGTTACCGAAAACAAAAATCGTCTGCACATTAAGGAGGAAAACTAAATAAATAAAATTGATTTTTTCCCCAAAAACGTAACATAGCAACTATGAATTCGCATATTTTTTGTTTAAAAAATTTATCTACATTGGGCTTTTCGGCCAAAAAACATTTATTTTATTTGAACGTTGAGACGTAAATTTTCCTGAATTACCACAAAGTCGACACAAAAAGTTAAAGCTTAAAAAAATTTCTGAAAGGCGCTAAAGTTTACATAGTTAACTCCATAACCCCGAATTGGTTCAAAGACGAAGACGACCATGAATACGATCATAACTATGAAGACGAAGGTGAAGACCAAGACGAGTTTGAATACGAAGATACCAATGAAACGAATACAATGACGAAGACCGAGACGAATACGAAGAGGAATACGAATACGAAGGTGAATGCCAATACTAATACGACCACGAATACGTATTTGAAGTTGGCGGAAAAAATCTTCGGGACACTTAAAAATTAGAAAACTGGCTAAATCTGGGCAGTAATTGGCACTTTTGATTTTTTAACTGGCCCAATCAAACGTAAAATTTTTAATGTGCACATTTATGTTAAAATTTTTTTCTAAATGTAATAGTTGATACCTACTTCCATATATTTTTATACATCTACACATCACTAAAACCATATAAAACAAATCTTTGTATATAAGGTCCAAGAATATAAGCACGAAAAAATCCATTTTAAAACATTGGTAAATATGCTTTCAAATATGCTCGCAAAACAACAAAATCTACGTACGGTTTAATGTTTTGTTTTTTATCCAGTTTATTTCAAGTATTGAAAAATTACAACGGACAATCAAGTATTGCTTGGTATTGTCAAATAATAGAGATCTGCGCTGGTCGTTATATATTATTTTTTTTTTTTAATATTCGTTATTTTCCACTTGACACAAACTGTTCAATAACACCAATGCGTTCCCGCAGAGACAAACCATTGGTTTTAAATTTTTAATTTAATTGCGTATTATTATTAGGAATCTCCTGAAGAGAAACACAGTTTTCCGATTGAAAAGGATTGATTCTCAAGAATTCTATCATTTTTATATTCATTTTTACGAAAAGTTGTTTTTCCCCTTATAAAATACATGGAAAACTTTGAGCGCTTTGAGGGACCTATAAATATCTTTGATTTCAAAATATTTGGACCACCCTAATGTGCATATGTACGGAACTTGTAAGTATGAATTTTTTACGAAAAACCCCTAAACAAACTTTTGTCGCAAAGCTTAACGACCGAGCTTTTTTATCGTTGGCTTAGCAACAATTATCGAAAAGAAAATTTCAAACTTTGCGATCCAAAAATTGTCGCTAACTATTTACAGAGTAGCACCATAGCTTTGTTCGTCAAGTCCTCCGGGAATTTTCCTTATATTTTGATGAATCTGAGTAGCATGTCGATCTTACCGAGCAGACGGGACTGCAGATGTAAAACAGTACATAGACGGGATGTAGTCTGAGTGTTGTTTTCTTCACGCGCTGTTTTGTGCCTTGTTCCGACAAAAAAAAAGCATGTCGAGCGAAACAGAATAACGTTTTTCCCAATATCTGTACATTTGACTTCAATTCTCATTTTTCAGGCAAAACGTGCACAATGCGTCGTAGATGCTAACGGTGATTGAAACTATCCTATTAGGATCTTGTAACTGCTCCCTTCTTGGTTTCAGTATGCGGTATAAAACCAACATAATTCCTATTCATAAGATTCTTAATGTATCCCACAGTTCGTACTTTCTTTAGCCCCACAATTGTTTCCAGTATGTTACTCCACACTTTTTCTTTATTTATTTCATTTTGTAAAGGAAATAAGTTGTAGAGGATCACCCAACGATAATGCCTGAATCTCGCCATTGATTTCTTAGAGGGATATCAACAGCCTACTTGAACTCGTCTTTTCTTTATACGGCGTTTCCACGATTCGTAATTTGTTCTCTCATTCGTCATTCGCCTTGCCAATTACCTTCCGAATTACGTAATTCGCCGTACAAAATTTTGAGAGCGAATTAACTCATTTGTAGGTAATTCAGAATTACTGCGAGAGCGAATTACGAATCGAGAAAACATCGAAGCCATATATTTGACCTTTGTATAGGAAACTTAATGTATCGAATTTGGCCTCAGTCCTGTGCTTCCATTCCGATCTCTGTTACAAGGTTGGCTAGAGCCGATCCGCAGGATTGTCAGTTCGGTATAACTACGTGTAACTGTAGATATGTACCAGTATGGTATGTTATCGTTGTAACAGGAAAAAAAAATTTGTCAAGAGTTTCCGCCGAATTTATCCGAAAAATGGGGTTTCAAGAAACTGTTGTAACCTGTAGTAAGTAATGATGTGGTGCAAGAACAATATCTTAAAGGCTTGTAAATAAATGAAAATTTACTCAATGCAATTAAGTTTGCATCTATGCCAGTGTGTATGTATGTATTTATATTATACATGTAGAGAAAAATGTTTCCATTTAAATTTCCAATCAGTTTGTGGTCGGCCGGCAATTCACATTGCGCATTCCCCTTAACCAGTTTATTTTCAGTCCATTCGCAACATTTATTACCCATTTTGTCAGATGCGACCATTTTAATTTCATTATGAAGTGTACAAAAAATGCTAATTTGCCCTGTCGTCGCACACAAACACATCGCATTAAACGCACGCACATATTGTATAATATTTATTTATCAAACCACAGTCAATAATTGCGCTCATTATGCAAAGGCATAAATCAAATTTGCATGCGTGCTAATAGGACTTGGTGCTTGTGTCCTTGACATAAATATAAAATTTCTTCTCGAATCTTCTGTTGTTGCAAATCAGCTCTCAGCTCCTGAGGCGACAATGAAAAAAATATGGCTAGAAATGAAATGAAAAGCAATAACAGCACAACGTCATAAGTATGGTATGCCAGTCAAATAGTAATTCTGGGAAGAAATTGTGAAGCTGCGTGTTGCTGGCATTTCTGAGCAAGTGAAAGAAGATATTACAAGTAGCCACTTCAACTCAAAACGCGCAACGGAATATTCCGCTGTCATTCTCAGCCAAAAAGATAAACAGGCCAGGCCGTTTGACAACATGACACTTAGTATACAAAGTATGAAAACAAGAGTCACAATGTGGTGAAAACGACGTCATAACTAAGATGGCAAAGTTGGTTGAAAATATTTTTGTTTATTTTCAACACTCTTCTTCTTGTCTTTGAGTATCTTGGTTTTACTACAGTTGTTATGCCACAGTTAACTGATGTAGAGGTAGAGCCAATTTCCGATAGGAAATGTCTAACGGGTACGGGAAGTGTCACGCCTCCTTTTTGATAACCCTAATTTTCTTCCATGAGTATGTAATTAATTTTATATATCCCAATACCAAGTTCTAGTTTACTCTACCCGTAATCTTATACAGGAGGTACCACGTCCCCTTTTCGAATAACCCCAATTTGTCTCCGTGGGCATGGAATTAATTTTATGTACACATCTCGGTTCCAAGCTCCAGTCCTCTGCAATAAACATCTCCACAGATGTGCAGCATAAAAAATCTATTTGCATGGGAGTTGCTACGCTCCCCGGAGCTGGGTAAATGCAATTACATTACAATTACAATTACATTCCTCAGTAATTGTAATTAGGAATCAATTCCTTTAGTTTACAGCAAAGTAATCGATTACTTTCTCAATTCCTCTAAGTAATTTCAAATGGAATTGTTTTTTTTTTTAATTCCATTACAAGGAATTTCATATTGTAATTGGAATAAATTACGTGCTAGTAATGTAATTTTTTTTCTAGTTCCTTTAAAAGGAATTGAAAATGTATTTTTTTATTCCTTTGATAGGAATTGAAAATGTAATTGATTTTTTCGAATTTCCTTCCTCAAAGTAATTTGAAAAGTTATCGAAAAATTTATTAAATTTTTTTTTTACTGTTGAATTGCAATAGCTTTGTTAAATTTCTTGGTTGCTAACTGCCTTGAATAAATAACTTATACCTAAGTAGTATTACTAATTGGACTTTAAGAAAGTGGCAGGTGAGACCCGTAAATGACGAAGCAGGCATAACCGGCCCGAATACTTTCATGCTCGCCTTTCGGTGAAGAACAGTCCGGCCTGTTGCTGCCTTGGGCACTGCTATTCACTTGGACTAATCCCCGCGTATCTATAAAAATGCACTGACTTAATTGTGTATATTGTGGTGCCCTTAATGCTACCCAAATGGTGTGCCTTTGAAGAACTCTTACTGGTATCCTGCGTCGAGCCCTGTCGGACTGGAGATCCTATTGCTATGGCTAAATTTTGATGATAGCACTGTAGGACGCTAAAATTTTGGGTAGTAGGTTACGGATCTGTATACCGTTTTTTAGATAAGGTCATTTAGTCGTTATTTTCATTTTAAGTTTGCATTGCCAATGAAAAAAATTCAAACTTTAACATGGAAAAGGTTACTCATACGCCATGTATGAGTACGGTCATGTACGATATGGCGTATGAGTAACATTATTTCCTGCTAGTATTTCATAAAAAAAATTATTGCACTTACACTTAACCCTTGCAAACTTGTTTATCTATCCATCGATTTTCATCGTTAGTAGTGTTTTAAGCCGCAAAGCAAACAGATATGGGCTAGTCTATACTAATATATATTTTGATAGCCGTTTTTTCTGTTCGCAAAGCTCGAGAAAGGCCGTACCGATTTTTTTGGGTTGTATTCACATAAATTGCAACCCTTGTTTAAGGAGAGTTTACCGAAATTTTGTGTACGAGTCCAGAATGGCCCATAAACTCGAGTTTGTGGCTCAATGAGAACATAATATTACTTTAAGATAGTTGATAAACCAATTGAAAATATTTCCAAATCAAGATTACTCAAATGCCTTTCGTTTTGTACCCATACTGTAATATTTCATTTATTTTGTCAATTTAATTGAGTTAAATTTGCAAACAGGTGACAAGCCTTTTCGAAAATAAATTTGACTGTAAGCCTTCTTAAAACTCAATAGTTTGACATCCACTTTGCAATATTTATTTTATTTTATCAATTTAACTGAGTTAAAATTTTCAAATAGGTGGCAACACTCGTAAAGAGTATCTCCAATGGTTATTTTTTTTTAAACTTTTTAAATTTCATACCCGCATGAAATAGTTCATTTATTTTATCAATTTAATTAAGCTTAAAATTTTCAAACAAGTGGCAACCCTCCAAATTTTTGTATCGTTAATGATTCCGGTATTATAGCGAACAATTAAACGGAAATTTTCAAATTAGTTCAGCCATTCTCGACTTTTGAGGCCCCTTGCAAACGAACAAAACTTTTTTATATATACTCTTTATACATAGATATAGATATAAGATGTCCAATGTGTGCTTTCGATTTTAATCTTTGACCACAACAAAAATTCCACATTTTACATTCGTGAATGAACTTTTAGTTTCACGAATACTTTTACAATTCCTTTGAGTAATTGAAAAAAACTAAAGTACTCTTGCAATTCCAGGTAATGGAATTGAAAAAAAAATATCAATCACACTTTCAATTCCCACTTTTTCCCATGAGTATGAGATTGATTTCATACATATCTCCACAGTACTCGCCAGAGATTTGTAAGGAAGGGGCCATGCCCTCTTGATTTATCAGAATTATTTTCAGTCTAAGACTATCTTGGGGAAATTTGGTTCTAATCGGGAAAGCGGTTAAGGAAGTAGCCTGTTTCTCAATCCAGGTCATAAGTCATCTGTGTGAAAAATTTCATTTTAAAACAGGTGGCAACTAGCATTGCAAAATGTCCCGAATTAGCCAGGACATCCCGTATTTTGCATTAAATTTGAAATGTTCCGCCGGGAGAAGATTTTTCCCCCGGTATTTCGACAATTTCATTATTCTTTTCAACCAGTAAACTTTTACTCAATATGGTCATGGTTTAGGTCTTATAGCAAGCATTATTGCATGCGACTCTGTAAGAGAAATATTGCTAAAAATTACCGTTGATTATTTTTTTTCACCCTCCAACACCCTCCACAAAAAAAAAAAAATCTAAAAAATCAATTCTAATTTTTACCGACTTCAAACATGCACTTTATTGTACTGAAATTGAATGGGCTATAAAACCGCATACTCGAAATCTTTCTAGGAAATCTAATTAAAAATAGCGAAATTGTTATGCAATTTTTTTTCAAGTTGAATAACTTTTTGTAAACTTTTTGCAAGCTTTGAAACTTTTTTTTATGTGGTATCTGATATAGATCGATCCATATTTGAAACAAAAATTATTAACAATAAATAAATAAAGATAAGTTGCCAACAGCGTCTATTTGATTTTTGCAACTATTATTTGCGTACATACTTATTTTTGTATAAATTAAAAAGTGTTGCCATGAAATAAACGAAATTTAAGTTGTTAATATATGGTTCGTAGTTGGGCTTTTAAAGCATTTTCCCGTATGGCTGGAAAAAAAATCTGGCAACACTAGTATACATAGATATATCAATACCCAATTTCCAGGAATACATATTTAGGCATCTCCCGTGCACTCACAGATATTTACAAAATCAAATATTTGTTATTGTATTATGCTAACCAGCTCAGTTAGAAAATGAAAGCAGCATTGCGTAAAGTGCCTGTCTTAATAACTGGCCCCATTCCTTCCCCATTTAGTAGGTACTTCTATGTAATAGCATCTTCAAATGGGTTTGGTATAAGATAAACATATTATCACAAGATTTTCGTGGAGATTTTTTTTTTTTGACTCAACTCAATTTCACTGAAAACGAATATGTGCGATTTTTAATGGAAAATCGTTGGATTCCACTCAGTGCCATCCTTGGCTGAGCGAATTATTTTGATGGTTAGTAAATAAAAATGTGATTTGTTAGAGTTGATAAATTTACACTAAGATTACGAGCGATAAGCTTTACAGTGAGTGGCAAAAAATTGTTCATAGAGATATGTGTACATACATACATATTTATATAATATCTACATATAACGTTGACGTGGAACTATCTATGGCAACAGTAGCTTATGTAAATACATAAATATATATGTATGTATGTACGTCTGCGCTGGAATATGAACCCCATATGTTTATGAGCGTACATTTGTATATTAATGTACATATGTTTAAGTATGTATTCATATTTATCTATGTAGGTATATGCTAAATATTTGTATGGTCCGTAGTAGTGTTGCCATTTTGGTGATTTTGGAGCTAGATTTAGCTTTATATTTTTCTTTTGAGCTCCCAAAATGGGGCTTCAGCTCCTCGCTCTTTTTTTAGCTCTTTGCAAAATTATCTAGCTCCCATATAAAATACATGGAACCTTTTGAGCGTTTTGAGCGACCTCTAAATATTTTTTGATGTCAAAATAAGAAATAGGTGTATATTTTTTCGTTATAGAGTAATTCTAGGGGGTGAGAGCATAAAATGTCAAACTTTACTTTTTCGAATGCATTTTCGGACCACTCTAATGTGCATACATACATACATATTATTGTTATAAGTGCCATAGATACGAATTCGAAATATAAGCACCTAATTTTGGTTTTAAAAGTTTTTTGAGCACTTAAATTTAAATTTAAATTTAAATTAAATTTTAAAGCATTTAAATTTATTTAAAATTGCGGTAAATGTAAAAAAAAATGCTCAACTTAAAAAAAATTTGGCCTTCAATTTAGGTACTATTAATATTATTTAGCGCTTTTTAGCTTTTTTTCCAAGCGTTTTAGCTCCAAATAACTTTTTTTTTTTCTGGCAACACTGGTCTGTAGTCAGTTTACTGCTGCTGGAATAGAAAAGAAGTGACACATCAAAATACATACAAAAACATCAGAATGCAAAAAAAAAAACTGTCTCCGCCTGCAATATGCGCTCTTATCGCATTGTGAGTTGTTGTATAGCAACAACTTTTGACGTTTGTATTACTCTGTTGCTGCTTAGCTAGCGCCATCATTATTTTTATTCGCCTTTTAATGATCGACCGGAAGCTTAAAGAGTTTTTAGTTGGAAGTCTGGCCATCAAAAGAATTCTTTTGTCCCTTTTCCCCTTTTCTTGGGCAGCTATTTATGCGATATTTTGCATGCGGTTTCTTTGAGAGATATGCAATAAAAAGAGCATAAAGCCGTTGCTATTTAGTAGAAACGCAGCTATGTTTGTAGACAATTGGATGGTTGGGATCGGTTTTGACTTTTATATTATAACTCGTAAAGACGTGCCTAAGGCTAGTACCAATGCCAGCTCTTTGCAATTAATATAACTGCTTCCCTAGTTCTAGTTAGAAAATATCATTATAAAAAAATATATGTATATATTTCCATTAATCTATATTATAAATGTGAATGTCTTTTTTGTTATTACCTTATAACTTCTGAACCGCGGCACGGAATGCAAGAAACTTTGCACACTTATTTGCTTTTACCCCGGGAAGGTTATAGGCATAGAGAAAAATGGGCAGTATTGGAAAAGAGGGCGTGGCATCTCCTATACTAACTAAACTTTTCATGTTGTATACCTCTTGAAATATTTGTGTTAGAGTATTGGAACTTGCTGTCGAGATAAATAAAATTAATTCCATACTCATGGGAAAATATGTCCGTATTGGAAAAGAGGGCGTGGCACCTCCTATAGGCCTGAATTATTAATTCAGTCCTAACTTCGGAACCCCTTTAATTCCATTTGACGTGGGGCGAAACCTGCAAGTAAAAGCTATTTGGAAATAAATCCTGGCATTTGATTTAAGCAAAAAATCGACCAAATTTTTTATTTTTCTTTTTTTTTTTGAGTTGTGCTTCTTTTGAAGAATGTGGGCTTTATAAACATTTACGGGATTTTGCAAGTTTATTTTTTAAATATTTCAAAAACTATTAGTCACCAAAATGGTTCTGGTCTTGATCCAAAGACGATTTTAAGGGCCATAAAGAAAAACATACCTAAAAAATTAAGAAATTTTAAAAATTAGAAAATTTACAAATTTTTTAAATCGTAATAGCAAAACTTATAAAAATATTTGGCTAAAAAATAATTTAGCCAAAAATGTATATATCTAAGTGTTTGCTTTAACGTTTTTTTTTTATTTCAAAACTTTAAATATATCACTTTTAAAACTAGGCCGGGACCATTTTTGTAACTATAAAAGCTTTTTAAATATTCATAAAATAATCTTGCGAAATCCTGGAGATTGTGAAATTTTGAGCTTTCGAAAAATTGTGTACATATTTTTTCTTTGGCAGAACTTCGTTAAATGATAAAAATAATGCTGTGGCCAATGGTCGATTTGTCATGGACTGACCCATAAGTTCAGGGAGAGCATAACCTTTACGTATGCGGAATTGCTAAACCACACGAGCTTTTAAATCTTATCAAACATTTTAACAGAGATCTCGTAACCTTATTTTGGTCAGTCAGACAATGCAAGCAAAACAAGCATATCATTCCATTCTGATATTTATTTTGCATTTACTCCCAACGAAACGCAAAGAAGTTTCACTTCAAAAATCTACTTCAAATTCTTTCTCCCCTTCAATGTCTCAGTATGCCTTATCACTCGCTTGCTAAACGGCATTTGAGTCAAATTTTAGGGTCATAGTAAAGGAAGGCTTAAGGCGAGTGTACGGGCATTTTTGTTTTTACAATCTCGAAACGATTCTTTTTTATTTATTACATTGTGAGGATGTTCAACTCACAGCAGTTTCTGTTTTTCTGAATTTCTTTTGATCCGCATTCTTCTCCT
>NW_023458555.1:16958139-16970302 GCF_013731165.1 Rhagoletis pomonella | reverse complement strand
TGCTTAAACACATTGTTTTGTCACATATCAGATATCACTAAATTAGGTATTTTCTGTGGTTTTATTTTCACATTTATATGAAAAAATAAATTAATAATAAAAAAAAAGCTTTCGGTTATCATCAATCCACTAGAAATATTTTATAGCTTAAAAGTAAGTTTTAACAGACAGTCATAGACATAGTTTATCTCTTTATAATTATTAAATATATTTTTCTTAAATTATTAATGCTAGTTATACTATACATAAATAATTAGTTGGTAATTTTTGTTAAAAAAATAATTGTTGTAACATCACATTTGGCTTTTCCTTTGACATTTCTATTCCTTTCATTTGAAGAGAAAACAGTTTATTGATGTTTAATTATTTAATTTAAAATGAACATTCGAGTTCGATAACAATACGTACAAATGTACATATATGTATATATATATATATATGTATGTATTTAAGTGTGCATAAAATTCTCTTAAAAAAGTACATAGTACAAATAAAAAAGTGCATTGTTGCAATTCAGCAGCGTAAAATTGAAAAAAATTTAAAAAAAATAATGTAAATGAACTTAAGTAATTATATTAGTAAAGCTATATTGTGTATATTGATAGGATGACGTAAATTGGATTTGTGGATTTTTTTTTGTGATTCCGTTTATGCAGGCTTTTACGCTCTCTTCTAGTTGTCTATTTGTAAACGTGGATTTAATGTAAAGCAAAAAGCATTATTTTATGTCATTCAGCACTTGACAGTTATAATAATGCCATCGTTTTTGAGTTGAGTTAAAAGAATCGTGGCAATTCAGCGCGCATAAATATATTTCGGGAATAATTTTTTTAGCACAGCCAAAACTAATTTGGAAAATCTGCAGAGATTTGGCATTATTCAGCGCTGTTTAGCAGAATTTTGCGTTATTCAGCAAAATCTTATAAGTTGTTCTTCGTTTCCCGCTACAATTATCTACGAATAATTGCAAATTAGCTTTTTTTGAGTATTTAATCTTCGTTTCAATTCCAGTTATTCAATTCAAATATTTACTATTCTGTGAATTCAGCTCTAATTCAGCTAACATTTTTTTTCAATTTCAAGAGACAGAAATGGAGTGGTTTATTTGCTTAATATTTAGCGTATTTAGCTCTAATTCAGCAAATATTTTTTTTTTCATTCAAGTAATAAAAACTGCTTTCAAGCGTTCCGTAATACCTTCTGACTCCAATTCAAGTAATTCACTTCGATATAAACTATTCCGCACATTCAGCTCCAATTCAGCTAACATTTTTTTCTAATTCAAGCGATAAAAAACTGTTTCTAAGTTAGCTGCGGCAAAAATGCATAAGTCTAAAAGTTTAAAACTTTAAAGTTTCCTTTCAGATATTTAAACTTGTCAACTGCTATTCTGCATTTTTACTAAAATGTTTTTAACTCTAATATGTATTTACTAGCTTTGATTTAGTCAAATTTTATTTACGCATACATATGTGCTTCATTTTTAAATAGTAACTAGGCCTTGCGCTGAATTCGCAAATCGATGAAAATTTACTACAATTGAAATTGTATGTATTTAATTTAATTTATGCCTTTTGCTTCGATTTAGTTCAAGACAGACAGTCAGTTAGTAGTATGTAGTAGTATGTACATATATGTATGTATGTATAATCGTTTTTCAATTGGCCGCAAGTGTACTCATTTCGTTTATTTTTTATTTTTATATATTCGTGGCTTTGGTGTTTTCTATTTTATTCTTTGTTAGAATTAAACTAATGAGGTATTTTGCTTTCTGCACGCAAATATTACTAAAACTTTTGCTTTGTTTTTTTTTTTTTTTTCCTAGGCAATTAGATTCACAACAATAAATTGACTATTTCACATTGACGCTAATTTACACTTGTCTAGTTAGAAGAGCATATCCACTTCCATACGTATATATGTATATATGTATGTATGTTTGCAGGTACTATATGCTTTTACAGTGTATTTTTGGTGTTTTTACAAAAACAATCTTCTGTTATAAATTTCTTTTTTTTATTTACATTTGAAATTGTCTTTACATAAAACCTTGCGTAGCATAATTTATTGATATTGAATCAATTGACAAAAAGGGTGTATTGCAAAATGGCGAAGAAAAAGTTTTATTTTTATCTCACTTCACCTCTGTTAATTATGAAGCAAAAAAAAATTTGTCAAAAGAAAATGGTTTCGGTTAGCCCTAGTGCCTTGGCTAGACTTTCAATGTGAAAATCAAATCGCAAGCTTAAGGGAAATTTGCGTATGAAAGTACGTTGAAATTCATATGTAGTACATACATACTTACGCATACGTACAAGGTTATGTATGCAGCTGTATACACATAGGTACAGTGGACGCGTTTTGATAAATTTTTTTTTTATCTTAAACAAGTAGAGAAAAGCGTAGAAACTCAAAGAATTAAAATTCAGCTGTGTGAATCTCTTGTACTGCAATTAATACTGTTGCTATTATATTTTTCTGTCTGCTCATTTATTTTTACATTTTTTCATATAAAAAGTACACCAATTTTAAAGACTTTGAACTTAAAATTTTAAACTTTCTCTTTTATTTCCATTCATATTTTCGAGTCTTTATTTTTACAAGTTTTTTTATTTATTTTTATCGAAAGTTACAATTTGACTTCTTTTCTTTCTGTTTTTAATTTTTTCATATCCTTCTGAGTATTTTTTTATAAATTAAAAAAACTTTTATTTCTTTATTTATAAATTAAAAAATGTTTTGAACAAAATTTTTTTACCGTGTATTTATTAATTAATTTCTTCATATTTTTTAGTTTCTATTTTTGGAAGCAATTATATTTTTGGAAATAAAATTTTATTTTCCTTATTTGCGCAATATACGTTTTTCGTAAATTATCTGGCCTTCACTAATTTTATTTTTACTTCGTTTCTAAATATATATATATATTTTTTTAATTGTCAAATCGAGTAAATTTAGCTAATTTTCATATATAGTGTAAATATATTTTTTTGAATTAAAATTATTTTGAAAACTCATAATTAAAATTGTTTGAATTCGTATCAAATAATGCATGATGTGTATTATTTCCATGAATATTGCTTTAAATTGAAAAATCACAAACAAATTTGGAAGGTGCTAGTAAAAAAGCGTATGTTTTTCAATAGTTTTCCTTGTATGCACCCACCTGAAGAAAAGGTAATAGCTAGAAAGTTTTGAAACAAAAAAATCGTAATTAAATTTTTTAAATATATATGTTTATTTTTGAAATAAATTAAATAAATTTTGATTCAAAAAATACTTTTAGAAGATGTTTGGTTCGAAAATAATTACAACTTTAGGTTTAAAACAAAAAAAAAATATTAGTTTTAAATTAAAACTTTGTTTTAGAATTTTTTGAAAAGTTTTTTTTATGATGAAAGTAATTGTGAATTGAAAAGGTTTAAAATTTGTAAAATGGGAGCTAACGAAATTTTTAAGGGATTTCTCAATACAAAATTACAAATTAATATTATGTTTGTTGTAAACTTTTTTGCTTCATGCGTTATTTTTTTATTTTAAAGTTATATAAAATATTTGAAAGAAATTGTTTTAAAAACGAATTTACTTTAGAAGTTTTTTACTTAGAATGAAGTATTTTCCTTCCCACTTTTCATCACTCCCTGCCCACTGTACTTTAGTATGTCTGCATATGTGTTACACCACATTATTCAGGCGCGCCTCTACTCAACAATGCCCACTGTACCTATTTTAATATGTATTAACAAATATTTATATAGATACATATGTATGAAGGTACATGTGTATATATAGCTGTAATACAATACGCCAGGTGAATGTTAAATCTAAGTAAGAAGAGAAAAGACAGCGGAAAGGTAAAAAAGTGAATATGCCATTCATTTTCAAATCGGCTGTGATTTTTTAATGGTAAAAGCGAAGCATTTCAAAGCGCGAAAAATAAATTGTATGACAAAGAAATGTATTGTCGCTATGTAATAGAATTTGGAGAATGTGCTATACTTTCAAAAAGTGATAGTAAAAAATTAAAAAAAAAAAAAATATTAATATAAAATATTTGTCGCCTGCTGCAAGCTTATGCTTTGTAATATAGTAACTGTAGCTGGAATTGTTTCTTGATTGTGGCTTGACGATGAAGAATGTTGCAACTTTGAGAAAAATTATAATTTTTTTTTAGTATTAAAGGAAATTGAAGTAAGCGAGAAATGGCGCTACTATGCGCTTAGTAAATTTTGTAACAACTTCACTTTTGTAAGAGTAATGCCAGTTTGTTAGCAAAAGAATGCCGCTCCTGCTTATTCTTTACTTTTTTTCAAGGTTTTGTTTTAGTGTAATTTTTCGATTTGGTTTTTCGATTTGGAAATGATTTTGAAACTAGATTTTTTCATTTGATACTATGTATTATTATTTTTCATAAAATTATTTTTTTTAAGTAACGAAATTAAAACTTATTACGACTCTTCTTGCTCTAAATTTCGAACTAATGCTGCTGATTTTTCTTTTATCTTATGCTTTGGTTATGCTCTATGAGTGTTTCTTTGTATGTGTTGCTTCTTATACAATTATCTATAATTATTTTACATTTAGCTTTTATTAACATTATATTTAATAAATATTAATGAGTTACATTATAAGAATGTTATGAGTTAATTAAAGCTTTTTTATGTTACGTTGAATGGAAAGTTCAATTGAAGTTTATATAAAAAAATTATATAAGTTTTTTGTTTAATAAAATAATTTCAATTTAAAATTAAATAAATATTTAATCTGTTAGTGCGCAAAATTTATACATACACATACTTACGTACATATAAATATTATAAAAAGGTATGTAGACATATGACTACATATTAACTTGGGATTATGCATACGTACATTAGGGTGCAGCACTAAAATAATACGCGTTTTTTCCACCGGAATTTTAGAATAAAGACTATCGCCAGAATATTTCGGAAAATATTAAGATTTACGAGAGCTAGGCCGATTAGAAAAGGTCTCGAAAAAGCGATTTTTTTAATGAATATCATTTTTTTTATCTCCTCAGATAATAGAAGAGTTTAAGCACAAAAATTTGTGAACATTTTACCAACGGAGTCAAAAAAATTAAATCTTAGGAGTAATTTTCAAATTAGTGCAGCTCACGTAAAATTTAATATTGTACCGAAATATTTTGGCGAAAATGCTAAAATATAGTAAATTGCATAATTCCGTGTACTTATTTTTTTGTTTTTTTTTTTTTTGTATTGAGAGTGATGCACCCCAATGTAAATTGACCTTCCTTTAACAAGCTCGTTTGGCAAATGTTTTTTGTTGTGTGTTTTCTTCAACTGAAGCTTATGGATTTTTACTATGGATTCATGTCATTAATCTCTGTTTTATTTATAGATTATTTAACACTGGTTGTGTATTCCATTTTTTTTTTTTCATTTTAGCTTCCAATATATTTTCCACATATATTTAAATTTTATTTTTAGGTCACTTTCACTTGTACAAATAATAAAAAAATTTTAAAATAAGAGAGACAAAAATAATAAAAGTAAAATACTTATAGCAATTCAAGTAAGTCGATACTTGCGCCTTTCTTGTACATTTCACATCATTTCATTTCAATTTTAGCTTTTCAGGTTTCAACTCACCAACTTGTCGTTTTAGTATAAATATATCTACATATATGTACTGTCAACGCATATAACCGTATTTCTATGCTTAATGTTTTTTCTTGCCTTTTTCGTGCGCAAATAAGCAGACAAGTGCTGAAATTAGATACATATTATATAACCGCATTCTATAATCTCTTCTTGCATGTACATATTTGAATTGTATAATCCGCACAAGCTGACTTTCTTATTTGAAAAAAAAATTAAAAGAAAAAAGAAACTCCTCAAACTCCTCTCACTTTTTTCTTCTCGCACCTACCAATAAACACACAAGCCCTCTCGTCAATGTAGCCTACTTAAGCAATTAAGCACATAATAAATTCTACAAATTCAGCAATTCAGCAGCTGCGCGCGCAACAGCTTAAACGCCCACTACCAAAGTGAGTGGATACTTAATAGATTTCTATATCTAATTACAGCTAACGTTCTTAGGTAGATTTTAAAAGCACAAAATATATTGTGAATAATGAATACTGACTGGTTGCTCAGTTGCTTGCTTTTGGTTGCTCTGGGTTTGCTAAAACGCGCTTACCGCTTTCGAAAAAACTGCGCTCGTTGCATGGACGTTGGCAAACACGTTGACTGCGATGACGATGGCGACAACGACGACGACAACGACGACGACAACTACAACGACAATGACAATTACTCAGTATATTGACGGGCGGTGGTGACTGGCTTGTCACCCATTAGTGTGTCTGTGTGTGTGTGTGTGTGTGTGTTGGCTGCTGTAGCACTCGTCTTACTGCCTTGACAGCTACCGGCCGCATATGGACTGCACGTTCGGTCTTTCAGAAAGACCGCTATGTGCCTCAACAACAGCTAACCTGGCCGACTGATCGACTAGCTGTCGACTCTGCCTGCCTGCGATACTGTGCGACGAGCCTGTTTGCATATATCTCTTTCTCTATGCCAATGTAAGGCATGTGTTGCGTGCCCCCTCACACGGCTGCTGGCTCCACGTCAGCGTCCTTGCCCTGTGCGCATGATTGCGCCGCTGCACAGCCTAAGTTTTTCGAACTCTGAAAGAAGATCTTGAAGAGACTACGCTTGGGCGCAAATTTGCCATTCGCCGCTGGCAGCGCTTCTGTGATGCGCGCGGTGCCATTCGGCGAATTGCCATTGCCATTACCGGTGAATATGAGCGTCGTTTTGATGGGGGGCGTTGCAGCATCGTAGCTTTTTGTTACACTAACCGTTGTAGCTTCTATCGCTTTGGCTGTCTGCGTTTGTGTTTGTGTGTGCTCCTTGACTAGAGGTGCGCTAAAGTTGATGATCGTGCTGCAGCTGCTATTCGGTCGCAAGCCGTGTATGCGCGCGGGGCTGCTGTGTCTATTTGTTGCCTGTAGCGGTGGTCCGACTGTGCTGCTGAGCGAATTTTGCGGCGTTAGGAACTTGCATGAGTTGAGTGAGTATGTTGATGCTTTGCTGATGTTGCGTCGTATGTTGGCGCCGCAGCGTGTGCCAGCGCAGTGACGATTGAGGAAGCCGCTACCGCGTCCGCCTGAGCTGCTTTGACGTTGGAGCGTGCGTTCACGCGTGCGTGATTCTAGGCCGAATAGCCGCTTTACGCCACGCCGCACGCGTTTGTTGCGGTAGGCAAATATGAAGGGTGAGGTGAGATTTCCCAGCAGCAGCATGAAGATGGCCAGTTGCGTGGAATGTTCGAAATTGGCGCTGGGTAGGCGGCTCTGCAGTAACACCAAGCACCCGTAGGGGAGGTAGGAGACCATGAACATGATGACCACTAGAATGCTGATGCGTACCGTGCGCGATTCTTCGCGATACTTGAAGAGCGATGAGGCATTCGAGAGTCGATGACGCAGCGTGGACATGTAGCTAAGCGCTTTCGGTGAGCTGTTTGGCAAGCAGGGAATTTGTAGCACATGCGAGTGATGACGGTTGGCGCTTTGTGGCGCAAACTGTTGGTGGCGTACGGTGGGTGCGTGATGCGCATGCAGTTGCTGGTGGCCCAGCAGGTGTGGCGAGCAGTTCGACTCCAGCGGGTCTTGTGTGTACTTGTGCAAGTTGGGTGAAGAGTGCACTTGACGCACGCCCTGCAGGCCATGCGATTCGTGCAGATCTTGAGAAGATGTGCCCAGCAGCGGCAGCTGACGCGCCGAGTAGTTGCGCTTGATTTCGCCACTGGCTGTCTGCAATGTCAGCAGAATGTTCTGATTGCGGTCAGCATAGTTGGGTTGTTGCGTTAGTGACGCCAATGGCTCGGTGTTGTATTCGCCCGACTCCAACTGTGCCGCTTCATCGGACAGCCCGTCATCGGAGATCGTCGGTAGCAGCACCTTGGCAGCAGAGTCGCGACGCGTGCACACAGGTGAACTTTTGCGTTGATCGATCTGCATCTGTAGGCCGCCACGCTCGCATGCGCTGCCGCCGCCATTCGACGAAGCCGACGAAACGGAGTTGCGGTGCGCGCACATATTCGCATACTGAAGCGATGAGCTTTGTTGGTGGTGTGTGAGGTTGAGCGCGCTCTGCAGCAGCGGTGATGAGCCGTTCTGGCGCATGCGCAGCCCATTTTCACGTGCCTCGCTGAATATGCGCCAGTACATGCCACAAACGAAACCAAAAGGCAGCAGGATGATGATTATAAAGTAGACGCAGGCGAAGCTGATGCCGAAAATGCCGTTCGCCGAAGAGATGCTTAACTCACTGATGCCCGGTTGTCCCTCATGCACCACGGTGCGCGAAGTGAAGTCTATTTCGCGGAAGGCGGAGAGCGCGCCAAACAGTAAACCTACGATCCAGGTGAGCGCGATAAAGATCCATGTCTTCAGACTGGAAATGCGCGTATGATAGCGCAGCGGATCGGTGACAGCACACCAGGTGTCGCCGACTACCAGCAACACGCCAAGCGCACCTAAAGCGGCCGCCATATCGATGGACCAGCAGCGGATGTGTGGACGCGGCATCAGTGCAGCCATGACCGCATCGGGTCGCGCTGAAGTAACAGCCTCGGCGTGATGGTTCTCCTCCTCGATCTCGGTGATCACAATAGTATCGGTGCCTTCATCGATTGTCAGCTCCTGACAATAAGTGGAATTGCACTTGTATATCGTCTCAATTGTGCGCGCCTCCTGTTCGCCATCGCTGCGCATGCTTGTCAAATTGCGGCGCACAATCACGCCCTCCTGCTCCACCAGCCTGCCATTGTGTTTGATGGTCATCTGACGATTGCCCGGCTTGGCGAGTATTTCGATGCGATCGTCGCTAGACGCTGCAGCGAGCGAAAGGCTAGCAGACAATGATGCTGCCGCAGCTGTGGCAGAGTTGGCCGATGAGTTGGCGACATCTTCCTCCTCTGTAGCGTTGCGCGTTGCTTGACTGAGAAATAGAGTTGGCGCAAGTATGAGGCAACCGATCAGATTGATGACTAGCAAATTGATGGTGAAGCGATTGGCGGTGGTGCGCAAGCCGGGTGTGACCCAGAAAGCGCCCAAAGCCAGCAGATTGATGACAAACGAGACGAGCAGTAGGGCGAGTATTAGGAAATCTATGGCCATTATTCGTTAAAGTGGCGGGTGTGGGAAATTAGCATGTGATGGTTAGTGGTGTTGTTGTTGGTGCTATTACAATTGTACCCAGCTACTTGCGTGGAGTAAGGTATACCTGGGTTTACACAAATTTCCTTAGTTGTTGGTGTTGTTTTTGTTTCTTTTGTTGCTGATGCTTCAATGATGTAATCGTTTTGTGCGGAAGTAGTTTGCGCGGCATTGGTGCAAATGCAAACTCGAATGAAAAAAAACACACAAAAACAAAGTTTATTATTATTTTTTTTTTTGCGAGAAGGGTTGCGCGCTTAGTAACACTTTTTTGTTAGTTTGTTTTCTATTGATTTTTTTTTTTGTTTTAATGTTTTCAATGTTCAATACTTAGTTAACTTTTGTGTACCGCTTTGTTTGAGGCGAAGGGGTGTGGCGATAGCGCACATCACGATCAGCATGCTAATGCGACAAGTTATCTGGCGTTTGTTGTTGCTGTTAAATGTTGTTAGCGCTCTATGTTCTCGCTGTCAGTTTAATAGTTTTTTTTTTTTTCTTTTTTTCAGAGTTTTTCACTTTTGCAAATTTTCACGCTTCGCCGCTCCCGCTGAATAGTCTTATATGTGCGCTGTCTCGCGATCTATTTGGCTAGCGTGTTTGGGGCGCGTCGTACGTTTGTTCTAATTCACTTTCTTTGCCTATTTTATGACGGAAAGTTTTCGCGCCGTTAATTGCACTTAGTGTGGCTGCTTTTCGCTTAGTCACTCTGCCACTGACTGGCCAACGACAAGAAAGTTAGTAGTATTGAGAAATGGTTGTTCTTTGTCTTGTGGCCGACTGCTGATTCGTGTGGCTGACACACTTTTTTACACTTTTTCAGTACTTGAGCCACTGGAATATTTCCTTTTTAGTATTCTTGGCTTGAATGTTTTCTTTCAGAGTTTTTCGGCATTTTTTCGAAGTGATATTTTTTTCAAAAAATTTTTTTTTTGGAATTTTTTTATCGAAATCTTTTTTTCACAATGTTCTCGAAATTCTAAGTTTGAAATTTGTTGCTCAAATCTTTTTCAAACTTAGTTTAAATTTTTTGTTTCATTAAACGCACTAAAGCACACAATGAACATTTGCTTAAGTGCTTCCTCCAGCATTCGCGTCTCTTCTTTGGCTGCTTTGGCTTTTGTGTGCAATTTTTTTGTTCAATATTTTTTTTTTCACTCAATAACCAATCACTTAACCCCCTTCTGCTGTTTGCCGCCTTAAGGGGATTTTGTTTATTTGTTAATAATTGTTTCTTTTTCAACTTTTCGATTTCTGGTTTTCAAATTTATGCACACAATTTACAAGCGCGCTGCTGTGTTCTTCGTTATTCAAGTTTTGTTTTTTCTTGCGCTTTTTGTTAGTCGACTGACTCAACTTAACACAGGCCGCGAAATTTTTGAGTTTTTTTTCACTTTTTTTCTTTTGCCACACAAATCAAACTGTTTGCTTCACAATTCCAGTTGGCTGTTCGTTGGCTTTTGTTTTAAGCAAACACATATATTTGTGCGCGCCAACCGCCTAGCTTGCATACAAAATTTTATTTTATTTTGTATTTTTCAATTGCTATGCTGCTACTTTGAGACACTCAATTGCAAATAATTTTTAAAATTTCAAGCACTTTTGTTTTGATATTTCGAATGGACACTGCTAAAGCGCGTACAGTTTATTCAGCATCCAAATTTTATACACAAATTTTCATTTAATTATATTTTTAATTTTGCTTAGTATCTGCGTGTAAGCGTCTGTATCGCGTTGGATCGTGCGTTTTTCTCGAAATCTTCTTTTACCGATTTTCAACTTCAACGATCTTCACACCCAAACGTTTCAAGCAAAACTGTAGAGCGTCGCTGGGCGCTGGCCAAGTAATATATCCAATGTGTGTGCTGGATGAGGTGTTGCGATCGCGGCATTGTCGTTGTGCTCGCGTTTCGCGCGAATGCCCCAACGAGCAAGAAACAGCTGAGCGCTCGAGTGGGTGGCTGGCTGACTGGTTGACTGGCTGGCTGGTTAGTACTGTAGCGTGCACACAATACAATAGCGTTCGGTACAATTGTTTATGCTCTGCATACGCGTAATTAAACAATTGACAGCAAATGTGTGGAGCTTGCGGCGCGTAAACACTCTCGATCTCTCGTTTGGTGGTACTTATAAGCGCATATCGTTATTTGTACGCGAAACTATCTACGCTGAGCGCGTTGAGTGAATTGAGTGCGCACCTTTTCTGCTATTTAGCGCGCGTACTCACTCTTCCTTTAAAAAAAAAAAAAAAAAAACTAGCGCTCTTCTCAGCACTCACGCGCTTCACTTCTTTACGCTACACTTCACTTGTTCTGGATCTGCACTTGTTCGGCCACCAAAAAGTACACAAAGTCTAGTCTTGCTTATTGAAAATTCCCACGATAAGTGGGATGAGCTGACGCACTGATTTTTTTTTTTAATGATTTGCTAAAGCAGCGGTGCGCTGCTGAGTAGTGGTGTGCCGCGCGCGGTAGTCTACTCGTAAATCGCCAAGTCACGCTGTGCTCTGCGCTGTATCGCCGTGGTTTCCACTTTGTGCGCTCGTTGTTTACCTCGCTGCTCTCGAGATATCCACACTAGGCGTTCGTCTTTGTATGCTGCGTTGACTGACTACTACTTCCTCTACATACATATGAATGCAGATATGTCGTGTATCTTTATTTGTTCTGCTGTATCTTTAATTGAATGCTGGCGGCATTTTTATCGCATATTTTTGTACTTTGATACTCTGAATTTTTTTTCGCTACTTTGCTTTGCTGTTAATTTTTTTTTATGAGTTGATTAATTGAATAGTTTTTCTTTTTGGTTGGCCGCGCGCTATCACCGTTTTGCTTTTGATGTGTCGCGCGCGCGATCGCTTACAATTTACATATGTGTGTACGCGCTGATCATGCGTTTTTGACGTGTTCTCATACATATAGCTGGACGCAGCGCGCTTGGGTGCGGCGTTGT
>NW_023458555.1:16944943-16958039 GCF_013731165.1 Rhagoletis pomonella | reverse complement strand
ATTTGACTTTATCCGCATTATATGCCGTGTAGTTTTTGCTTAGCGCTAGTTGGTTCGAGCCAGCGTCCCATAGACAGCCTAACCAATATGTAGTCCTATTAGGAATGCCTTCAATTCCGCAGACTGGTTGAAAAAAACTGCTAGGTGCCCGTCTATATATACGGTGACCATATTAACCAACGTAAAATGAAGGACATGTTTTTTCAAAATGATTTGGGAATACGTACATGCAACTTGTATTTCTAAAAGTACCTTACCCATATCGTAATTTAAATCAAATATTTACCAGTTAATTAACCGATTGCGAAAAATGAAGCCAAATCCTTTTCAAGGACTTCGCCATCTTTTGCTGCCAAAATGCGCTTACCTTGATTCATACTGCACGTCGAAGCCAGCACACAGTGGTTCAAAATTGGAATTTAATGTTCATAATTTACCGTAGTGTTAATTTTTAAATCAATTTTTACTAAAAACCAAACAAAAATTTATTTTGGTGAACATTTTTTTTTTTAAATTTCAAACATTTTTTTCTTTAATTTTTTCGTTTTGCGGAACCATACAATTGTTTTCAACTAGTCTTTGTTATGTAAGATTTATTAAGAGGAACAGGAGAAAAGATTTTCTTCAAAATTGCCACTTTTTCTGCATTTCGCACTAAAAAATTAATACAATCAAATAAAAATTCACAAATTTGGCTCAACTCGTCTCTTGCAAATATTATAAGCTTTCATAAAAATTAAGTGAAAAACATGAAAGCTCCAGTGAATTACGTACACTAAATGCCAGTTTTGAGCCACTAGGGTTTATTGTTTTCTTTCAGTGGAACTGGAAACTCAGCGTGCCACACGTTCCTAGGCACAACCTTCCCTGTGCTTTATAGATTGTGCAAAGATTACCTATTAAATAAAAACCCTTAAGTGGGGTGCGAAACGAACTGGCGAAGGTTTTCACTATATTTTATAAGGGAAATTTTTATTTTTCATATTTCGTGTTTTAAAATTTACCTCTGAAAAATGCAGAGCTGATTTAAAGGACAGTTTAAGAAATAAAGGATGAAAAGCGTGCTTAAAATAAAGGATTGTCCTTTAAAATAAAGGACGGATGGTCACCGTAGAAGCTAACTTCATGTTAGCAGCACAGATAGCCTACAACGAAATGACAATCAACTCAAACCTTAATTTAAACGTAGTATCTCATCTAGTATTTCATTTAAAAACATCTTTTGCAGCCGAGATGCCATTGACAGGCTTGTCGCATACAGAGGGTTGCAAATCTATTGGGTACCCGTCCACAAATGAATATAGTGTAATGAAATAGCAGATGACAAGCGCGCCACCAGTCTGACTGTCAAAACAGACAAACTACATTCATGGACCTTGTGTGTATAACGACGAGGGCATGATTCAGTAGTTCAGGGCTAGGTGGGCGTGATAAACTGCAAAAAAATGTGTGCAAAAACAGCGAAAGCAATTATACCTGCTTCTTGTTACGGCTATCACGGAAGGATTGTGGAGTTGTTAACGGATTGCTTACGGATCATGTCCTGGTAGCCGGACAGGTGCAAGAAGTTTCGTCAGGGGAAACCAGCAAATGATCGAACATGTTCTCTATTCCCAAGCATGAAAAAATGAACAAGCCGAAAACACGCAGAGGTCAGCTATCACTTTTCGGAGTTTCTTACAGGCCATGCGCGTTATCGAAAGCATTTAAACCGCTTCGGTCTCCCTTATGCCAAGTGTGCCAAGTGGATGAAAACGCGATGAAATACTTGACGGTAGTACCGGGGTGAACGGTATATGACGATAGAAGGTTTATTGGTTAAAGCCTTACAGTAACTGATTAGGCTTTTGTAGTTAAAAATTCAATGCTTTTGCAGCTCCAGCTCAGTGAAGAAACTAAACATGTAGCGATCAATTCCAAGTCCCTTATCCAACCGGCTACCATTTTTTGAATATGGCTTGAGGAATGCATATGTATGTAGTATTTTATTGTAAGCTGCCTGTAAATTATTTATTGAATGAGGGTTCCCAGACATCTTACGTGCTTAATGTCGAACGCACTCCTTTCACTGCACCGCTATTAAACATCGCTTGTAATTTCTTTCAGTTTATTTGCATATGATTCCCGCTATCTTTTTGAAAAAGGAATATTCCAGTTTTAGTGATTTTATCCATACATATAGCTCCAGTACCAATGAGGATACGAGCGCCATAAGTGCCGCCTGACCATCGATTTATATAAGGATCTTTTCAAGGTTTATCTTTGCACATAGACTAATAGCATAAACTTACGCTTAGGATTCCTTAGGAAATTGTAGACTTCAGTCTACGGCCATAAGCGCCCGCTCAAATGCCCTCAGGGATCTTAGAGCCGCAAGTGTACCTCTTTGTTGTGCGCGCCTGAACTTCTCTCTCCATAATGGAGGTACTACAGGTCGCCTTGCTGTATATATCAATCTTAAAGCCTTCTTCTAAAACTAATACTCTATGTATATCGTCTTTAGGGAACAAAACTAGTGGGAGCTACGAGCCTAACTTGTCCTTTTTGCTAGATGATAAGATCTTGCCTTTGACAAAGTGAAATTTAGGAGATACATACTACATATCCATGTCGTTGTCTTCGATGCAAAATAGTCTAGATCGCTAATATAAAATTAGCAGAAACTTCTTTAAATCAAGCTTAAGCTTTCAACTTCAAGATATAATAATAAATTTTTAAATTAGTAACATAGGGAATAAATATCCTTAGGGCTGCTTCAACTAAGTATACGGTCAAGGTTAAACATTAACTGAATTTGACAATTTTTGGTATCTAAGAATTTTGCACACCAATTTTTTTTGAAGTGAAACTTCTATAGCGCCGGTTGGTTTGTTGAGAGTAAATTGGCAAATTCAACGGAAATTTCACACGGAAATGGTGCTACGGAAATGCTTGGGGCTGAAACAAGTGCTTCTTGTGTGTATGCATATGGTATTAATTTAACAAAAGATTGATAATAAAAGTTTAAAGAATAACACTTAGAAACATACCAATACAAGAATGAAAGTAAAGGTAAGTACGAACATAGATAAAGAAAAGGATAAAGGCAAAGGTAAAAATAAAGACAAAAACAAAGATGCGTAAAGATAAAGGCAAAAATGAATATCAAGGTAAATTTAAACACTTTACTTGTATACGTAAGTGAAAAGGTGAAGGGGAATATCTAGATGAAGAAAATGATAAACATAAAAGTAAAAACAAAGATAAATATAAAGAAAAAGATGACGATGAGGACACCGATAAAAGTAAAGACGAAGATAGAGGAAGAAAGATTAAAATAAAGGTAATCATAGAGAAAAGGACATATGTAGATGGAGACACAGAGACTCAATCTGTGAATTATTTTGGTATTTTAGAGGTTTTCGGGATTCTCGGGACTTATCGATATAATAGTCGATATTTTTATCGGTTTTCTTTTATCGATTTCGTTATCGAAATCTTTATCGATAATATTATCTATTTCGCTATCGATATCTTCGGAACTTATCGATATAATAATCGTTATTTTAATCGATTTTGTAGTTGATAATTTCAACGACTTTGTTATCGAAATTTTTTATCGACATTGTTATTGGTATTGTTATCGATATTGTTATAGTTTTTGTTATTGATATTATTATCGATATTTTAATCGATTTTGCTATCGATTATTTATCGATTTTGTTATCGATATTTTAATTGATTTTGTTATCGATATTTTTATCCATTTTGTTATCGATATTTTCATCGACTTTGTTATCGATAGAGTATAATGATAACAATGAAGATAACGGAAAACAGAATAACATAAATGTAATTAGAATGAACAGGGGTAGAGGTAGACATCTAAGTAGAGAAAACACAAATATATAACGTTAAGCAAAAGCACGTACATATGTGTGTGTATGTACATATATTAGTTATGAGGCAAAATATATATGTAACGTAAGTTTCACTTCTCCAGTGTGGCCCAGGCGCACTTCCTTTTTTTCTCTGCAGGGTCATAAGCGCCCTTATGGCTATACATATGTAGGCATTCGGGCATTTGTCTGTTTAATAAAGATAGTGTCAGTTGTCAATTTGTTTGCTCAATTCATTGACACAAATATTACTACTGTAATTAGGCAGATATCCGCCGTACATTATTTTTGTCTAAATACATATGTATATGCAAGTACATACATATATACAGCGCCGGGCAAAAGTATAGGCACAGAGAATTTTTCTCAGTATCTGCAAAGTTTTTTATTCTAATTTATTTTCGATAGATTTTTATAAAAATATAGTTCTTCCTTTGTGCAAAACTTGGAAAAATTCAATAAATTTGCATACTAATTTGCAGCTTTCTAATAAGATTTTATAAAAAAATTCAAAGTATGCAGTTTTATAGCCCAACTAATTTTTGTAAAACAAAGTGCAAGCTAGAAGTAACTAAAAAATCGAGTCGCAATTTTTTTTCACTCAGGCTCTTTCGTATAAAGTATGTTCGACAATTATTTTTTGTATGTATAGAGAAAATGAGCAGCACCTTCAACTAAAAAAATTGCCAGAAATTAACGCGATTTTCTATATACTACATACTTAGAATTTTTCTAAAAAATCTGAAATGAAAGTTGGAAATTAGTATGCAAATTTATTGAATTTTGCTGAGTTTCGTACAAAGTTTAGAGATTTTCTTTTTATGTTTTTTGGTGAAGTACGAACAATAGTTTTATTAAAAAATATTGAAAATAAATTAGTATAAAAACTTTGCATATAAATATTGCGAAAAATTCTCTGCGCCTGTATTTTTGTCTGGCACTGTATATTTTTTCGTTCAGTTCATTTATGAAATCTTGTCTAGCCTGACGTGCATACATTTGTACAAGTTTGCATATTTATGTAAGTAAATATATTTGACAAAAGCGCGAGCATGTGATTAGACTAGTAACATTAAAGCTAAAAATAAAATTTTACTAGATGGATGTTTGTATGTGGTTATGATATATGTATGTCGACCTATGCGCGCATGCATGTAGGTACCCTGCAGTGAAAAGCTAAACCAGTATGCACAAATTCCAGTTCATGAACTATTATTTAAGGATAAAAGTCATACCTGTTCGTTATGAACCATAATTATACCAGTTCCGCGCAGAAAAAAGTAAACTAGTTGGTAGAAATTCTAGTTCGAAAACTGGTATTAAATGGGAGAGTCATACCAGTTCGTCATGGACTATAATTATACCAGTTCTCCGCAGTGAAACGCCAAACCAGCCAGTATAAATACTAGTTCATTAACCAGTATGTGATAAAGCGACGGCCTACCATCAGCGACATCTGTCTTTGAATAGGCATAACCAAAACTAAAACGTGGTTAATTACTTTCATCACAAATGTCGGCTGTCGAGTGGAGACTACCGATTCTGTTCTGAGATCTCAGGTTCTAGTGCGCGTGAAGTAAGTAAAGTAAAGTAAGTAAATTAATGTAAATAATTATTTCAATTTAAAATTAAATATAAAATAAATATTGTACATAAATTTAATTTGATTTGGAAAAAAACCTAAATACTCAAATACCATAAAAAATGAAAATAAATAATTTTTTGTTATTTTTAAAACAATAAATTTAAAAATTACACAAGAGATATAAATAAAAAAATAAACAAATTAAAAAATAAAAAATAAAAAATAAAAAAAAAGATTCGCTCACTGAGATTCGAACTCGGATCTCTTGATTTGGCGTGCCAAAGCTTTACTCTGTCGACCATTGCCACTGTTGCAGCGCCGCGAGCAAAATGCTCTACTTATGCTTTTCACGGGGGATGAATGGCAGTCTATCCCGTCAACTGGTATGATGCTACTAGTGTTTCTACTAGTAGCGTGCTGATGCAGGAGCGGACAATTGGCATCTCCTATGACACCACCATGTTAAAAATACCAGTCGCTAACATTGAAAAAGGATACAACGTGAACTAGTTGGGCTGAAACGCAAACTGGTAGCATTCTGGTTCACAACTGATAGCTTTCCCTACAGGGTATGTATGCATGTATGTTTGTATTTATGCATAGTAAATATTTTGATTTCTTATCAATTCAATTAGTAAATAGTTCTCAAGACAAAAATAGTTTACTCTAGGAACCTGGGAAAAAAATCTATTTGCATTTCGTGATTGTATGAACACTGTTTAAATACAGTGAGAATTAGTGTTTAACTGTAAAAAGTTCTAGGACTAATAGTAAGTGGTTTAAGATGGGATACTAATTATATCTTCGAATAGATACGTACATATGTACGTATATATACGAGGACAGATTAATAAGTGAGTAGCATTTTCAATTTACTGAGTAGATTTTATCACTTACTATCTGTTTATAGGCAACTATTAAAACCCGCAACCTCGTAGATTTTGACGACCTTTGCTGAATTCTGGTTTGGTCATACCAGCTTAATTGACGCCCAACATTCGGTCTGCCAAAAGTGGTCGTCGCGCCAGAAATCTTAGTTTTCAACTATGGAATGACATCGAGAATGAAGTTGGTTTTATATGGCTGGAAAAATAGGGACAACGGATATCAATGAGCAGTTATAAAAGTAGACATTTCTTTCCGCCGGGAAAGTAATGACCACCGTTTTTTTGGGATACACACGGCGATATTCACATTGATTACCTTGAAAAGGGTAAAGCTATCACAATACTTTTGAAGAAGAAGAGACTCTTCTTTATCCAACATTTTAGAAGTTTAGAGGTAAGAAATTTTAGCAATCAATAAACATTTTATCTTTATTTTAATATAAGTATATACATACCTTAATATTTCAAATCAACATTGCTATTTTAGTATTTTTTCTGAAATATAAGTATTCGGCTTAGTTGAACTTTTTTCAACCAATTAATTTTTCAATAGTAATGAAATGTATTAATTTTATTTTGTCACGTCATTACCTTTTTAAGCTTATTAAAACTAACATTTGAATGCGATAAAAAAAAAAATCGTGTACATGAATTTGTACATACGGTGGTGAAAATATAATTGGGCAGGAGATAAGTTAGCAAGTTTTGGCCATTTTTCTTTGTTTAAAAAATGTGTATTATTTTTTTTTATGAAATCATGCTTACTTCTAAAAAACATGTACATCAAAATTTCAAACGTTGTATAACATAAAAAAAAATCGACGAATTTTAAAAAATGTCCATAAATATTTGAAACCTTTTCAGCAGGTTTTTTAATTTTTTTTTGCAGTATGTAGCTTTGTAGCTAGGACTTGAGGCTCAGTTAGTCCGGACTAAACTCACGTAAGAAATCGTCAATGATTACTCAACACATCAACTTAGCCAGAAGCGAAAATATCTTGTTTTTGTATTTTCCTTTTCAGCTCATTTTCACTTGCCTCCTAAAAGCCACATCGAAAAATTCCTGAACAAAAATTTATTGCTTTGGCCAATAACTAGGTTACGTTACGTTAGGTAGACTAGCTACGCCTTTACCATCGATTTTTGGCAATTTTATGTTGACGCATTTTTCTCCATACAAATTACGTTTGACAAATTTTTTGTATGGGGAAAATTAGCAACACCTACCACAAAAAAAAAATCCCAAAAATCAACGGTAAGTTCCAGCTACTTTAAACTTGCACTTTATTATACTAAAATTTAATGGGATTTATTGTTGGTACAAGGAGCTACACTTTCATACAAAAGTAATAAACATTAAAGCGAAATAACCAAAGAATGCCAAAATGTGTCTTCCCTATTTATATTTTCGCCACTGTGGATACATAGTATATCTACATAATCATTTGTATGCATGTATGTAAACAGGTTTATACGCCCAAAAAAACGTATGTATATACATACTACTATACCTATTTATGCATATTTTTACAGTCATTGGCATGTTTTATTTTATTATTTTTCTCTTTTTCAAAAGCATTAACGTAGCTTAAATTATCACACTGGCCGCCGATGGCTCTTTGGTGTGTTGTCTCATGCAGCACGTGGCATGAAATGATAATTGGTTTTTAATATCTATCATTATTAATTAGGTATATGTATAATAAGAATTTTTAAATAAATAAATGTGCATATTTTATATGCAATTTCACAAAAGAAAGCAATCAAAAAAAGCAATGAAATAATCGCTGAGTAAATATGGTGGTTTGGGTTCAGACCAAGTGCTCAGGCGACGCTTCTACCAACCAACCAAATATAGAGATTTTATAAAGTTCATCGAATTCAGAAATTAATTAGAAATATACCAAGAGTTTTTATTCTCCTTCTTCTTCTCCGATGTAAACGCCTCAGCGATTTTGGCCAAGTTCAACAAAGCACGCCAGTCGTTTCTCTTCTGTGCCAGCTGACGTCAATTATAAGTGCCAAGTGAAGCCAAAAGTCGTTCTGCACTTGGTCCTTTCATCGCAGAGAGGATCTCCACTTGCTCTGCTACGAACACGGGCATGCTGAGTGACTTATAGAGTGTGGGTTTCGTACGTCGAGAGAGGACTTTATTCCTGAATTGCCAACTCAGTCCAAAGTAGCACTTGTTGGCAAGAGTGATTCTGCGTTGGTTTCGCATACTGATATTATTATTGGTGTTAATGCTGGTTCTCAAGTTAACGAAAGTCTCTACATTCTCGAAATTATAATTGTCAACAGTGACGTGAATGCCAAGGTGCGAATGGTTTGACTGTTTGTTTGATGACAGGAGATATTTCGTCTTGTCCTCGTTTACCACCAGACGCATTCGATTTGCCTCCTTAACCAACTTGGAAAAGGCAGAACACCTTGTTTGGTGACATTTTACCCAGCCGTATTAGTCTATCGGGGATACTAAATTCAGCCATCGCGGCATACAGACAGCTTCTTTTCCTGCTGTCGGATTTGAAGTCGACAAACAGATGGTGATTGTCGATCCTTTTCTCGCGAGTCCTTTCCATGATTTGTCGTATTGGGAATACCTGGTCTATGATGGATTTCGGTTTTTCCTTCTATAAACCCACATACTGTAAAATTTATTGAATTTTTATTATAGAGCTGAAGGAGAAGATTCTGGTATGTACATAAAATAAATAATAATATAAAATGGAAATTGAAGAAGATGTATGTAGATATTAATGACCCGCCAATCTATCAATCACATTCAACATTTAGCCAAAAATGGACGCTTCTCTGGACGAGATCCGTTTTCGATGGCAAGAGTTCAGCTGGCCTTAGCTCAACTTTGGTTGTAAAAAATTTAGGTAGAAATGAAAGTTTCAGTGTAAATACATATCGTGCACAAAAACTAGGATGCAGGTATTGTAAATGTTTTCGTCATTTTTAAAATGAAGAAATCGGAACTCCTTAAGAGATAAAATAAATGTGCCTGTTCATTTTCTCCAAAATTCATACAATTTAGTACTTTGAGCCAAAAAAGTTGTGTAGAAGGTGGGCGTCGTAGTAATAAATTATTTATTATTATTATCTTCAAAGTTGGAAAATTTTGGCTTAAACGAGCAGGGCTCAGCGAATTTCATCAAAAAATATAGTTTTTTTTTTTTTTAATTTGCGCCTGTTTTTCTACAATTACTGGACGGACGATAATGATATTTCGGATTTATGCTTTTGTCGTTAAAACCAGCGTTTGCTATGAATTTCATCAAAATCGGATAACATTTACTATTTCCGCCCACAAGAGCTGTGGGCGTGGCAGCGCGTTGAATTTTACCATTTTCCACATTTCTTCATTCCTAAGCGCCAAACAGCGCATATACGAAATTTCATCAAATTTCTAGTACGGTTACTACTTTTGGCCGCAGCTTATTTATATGGAGACGTCCCACTGTGCGATGGGTTTCAGTCTTTCACCGACCCTGTAACCTATGCTTAGAAGCCTGATCCCGTGGTAGTCGATGCGGATGGCGGGGATTGTAGTTTGGGCAGACACTTAAATTCCAATCATCGGACATTCGTTCATCTGACCACATTCTGCATAGAAGTTGAAGACCGTCAGCTCCAGCAGCTTTGTTATTTATCATCATCACATAAAACCAAAAATCCATTTCAATTTCGATTAAAAGAAATTTAAATGTTCGTTACTAGAACCTTTCATATTAGCAATGTTTAAAAAAATATTTCTAATAAATATTGCATAAGGTATTTAACTAAATATAGAAGACCAACGTCAAACAAATATTCGAGGCTAAATAAAATATTTGGATTAAAATATTGTCGGTGTCTGAAAGTTCCCTTACATACGTCGTAGACATAACTTAAATTTTACGAAACAAATTCAAGCTTAACATATTGCCAAAAACAAGTATAATATATAGGTAAATATATCATATTTTTAATACTAGACAGACTTGCGTATAATTTAAACTACACTGACGATTAAGTTGTTAAAAAAACACAAAAAGTATAAAAAGGGGATGAAATTAAATTAAACGCAAAATAATTTATTTGTTTACAAAATTTCACACGAGACATGCGCATGGCAGCATCGTGTGCCTATTAACCGGCCGGCCTGTCCGAAATACATACGATGGATGTGAATACCCGGGCCGCCCCGTAGAGTTCATAAATTATAGATCGTGTTTCGTGTTTTCTGGTTAAGGCACAGTCACCAATTACCCACTCACTACCTATGTCACTCATGCAATTACATACATACGTTGTTACCAAACAAAAGTGCATATGTCAAGCATCGCTGACAAGAGTGATTCGCATGCAAACGTTCTTATGTAAAAGAAAATTAATTTTCCAAACCAAGGCTGTAAACAGCAATTTCTTGAAATCATTACACGAGATAAAAAAGAAAATTTACGTTTCGTTTACAACGTGATCGTTTTATAATAAGTTAACAATTATTTTGATCGTAAATAAATGAGAAGGGGTCGCAAGACAATAGTTTCTGAGAGTTAAGTGATTTTGTGAATGCGATAGAATAAATTTTATCAATACGTAACTGTAGCACATGTTCAGCAGCGTGCATGCGTATACTACTTACTACATAAATGGGGGCCTAGAAGGGTTAAGTGAATGCAATGAAAGATAGTTAATATGTATGAGTAACTATAAAAAAATTAAATATTTTTATTAAAAAGGTAGGATGGCATGTAATACATATAAGGAAAAAGTAAATAAATAGAATTATGTAAGAGTATAATAAAATATGAAAAAATGATTAAAAATAATAAAAAAGTAAAACGAAAGAAAAAAATATACAAAATAAATTAGACTGAAATAAAATATTATAAAACGAAAAAATTAAGTAAATACAAAAACATATATAAAGCATAGGAAAAAATACATGAAATAAAAAATTATTAAACATATTATATAAATTTAAAAAAATAAATTATTTGAAAAATAAAACATCAAATAAAAGAAAATGAGAAACAAAATAATATAAAATAATATGAAATAAAAATACGAATAGAAAAAATTTGATAAAAAATAAATAAAAGCGTAAAAAATTAGAAACAAAATAAAATGAATTGAATTATTATAAAATAAAACCATAAATTAAAATAAGCTAATACAAAAATAGGAAAATAAATGTAAAAAAAAATTCAATCAACAATTTTATAAATTTTGTATAATATATTATAATATAAACTATATAAATGAAAAACAAAATAAAATATGATGGTATAATATTAAACAAAAAATAAAAACATAAAAAACTTCAAATTAAATGGAATATTATAAAATGAAAACAAGAAATATAGAAAACACAGAAAAAGAAAATACAAATTAAATGAATTAATATAAAACTAGGAAAAATTATTTATTTGAAAAATCAAATAAAATTTAAAACAAGAAAATATATAAACTAAAAAATTTCAAAAGAAAATGAAAAATATAAATAACATTTAAATATAAAAAACACAAAACTAAACAAAATACAAAAATAAAAACCAAAATTTAAAAAAATAATAATTAAGAAATTAAACAATAATTTAACGAAAAAAAAAATAAATGAAGTAAAATAAAATTAAGAAAGCATAAAAGCATATACTAAAATAAAAATAAACAAAATAAATACAAATTTAAATTTAAAGTAAAAATTAAAATTAAATGCGGAATAAAAAATTTATTAAAGGAAAAAGCAATAGAAGAAAAAATGTATAAAAAGGAAATAAAATATAAAATAATAAAAAAATAGATCAAGCAATGTAGTTAAAATTCAAAATTTTAAACAAATTAAAAATTTTACTTAAATGAAACAAGTAAGAAAGTCTAATTTCGGGCGGAGTCGAACATTAAATACCCGGCGCAAGTATTAAATATATGTTTTTCCACCTTTCCGAAAGCTACCGCTACACGATAAGCCGGGGTGTATAAATTTTAAGTAAATTAGCGTCCTTAAATTTCGAAATATTGCAGTTTCAAGCATTTCTGAAATTTACCGTTATATAATAAGCGGCCTCAATTTTAGTCCGCTTTCAATAATTTTCAACGTTTTTTTTTTATGTGGCAAGCACAATTACCATACCGAGTTTGGTACAAATTAGTAGAACGGTTAGCGAGATACATATATGTGATCATAAGTGGGCGGTGCAACGCCCATTTTCCAAAATTGTATCATAAACGTATTTCTTGGTTAAGAATTGTTGCAAGCATCAATTTTGAATAAATTAGCTTTAATATTTACTGATTTATCGAGGATTTTGTATTTTTCTAAATTACCGTTATATGGGATGTGGGCGTGGTCCGATTTTAAAAATTTTCGGCCATTTGGTATGTTGTACCGGGGCCAACAACTGTGCCAAGTTTGGAACAAATTGGTGCAGCGGTTACCAAGATATACACATGTAACCATAAGTGGGCGTGGCTACGCCCATTTGCCAAAATTTTTTAATATTCTTATTTTTCGTCTAAAACTCATTGTAAATGTCAATTTTGAGTGATTTATCTTCAGTAGTTACTAAAATATCGCACTTTTCGTATTTCTGAAAATTACCGTTGTATGGGAGGTAGGCGTGGTTATTGTCCGATTTCGCCCATTTTCAATACCATCCGTCCTATGCCCGAAAGAAGTACACGCACCAAGTTTCGTTAAGATATCTTAATTTTTACTCGAGTTATCGTGTGCACAGACGGACGGACGGACGGAC
>NW_023458555.1:16928545-16944843 GCF_013731165.1 Rhagoletis pomonella | reverse complement strand
CTTTAGTCCACAATATCCTTTTGTGAGGAGAAAGATGCAGCGCTAAGGAAGCTAAGCCTCGATATACAATAAAAGGCAGATACTAACAATGAAGCTCCTCTAGTAATCATTTGACTTTATCCGCATTATATGCCGTGTAGTTTTTGCTTAGCGCTAGTTGGTGTGAGTCAACGTCCCATAGATAGCTTAACCAATATGTAGTTTTAACTCTTCCTAGCTATTAGGAATGCCTTCAATTCCGCAGACTGGTTGAAAAAAACCGCTGGGTGCCCGTCTATATATACGGTGATCATATTAACCAACGCAAAATAAAGGACATGTTTTTTTTCCAAAATGATTTGCGAATACGTATGTACTTGTGTGATAAAAGTATCTTACCCATATCGTAATTTAAATCAAATATTTACCTGTTAATTAACCGGAATTCTTTTCAAGGACTTCGCCGTCCTTTGCTGCCAAAATGCGCTTACCATAATTCATACTGCACACCGAAGCCAGCAAACAGTAGTTCAAAATTGGAATTTAATGTTCATAATTCACCGTAGTCTTCATTTTTCAATCATTTTTTTACTAAAAACCAAAAAAAAATTATTTTGGAGAACATTTTTTTATAACATTTCAAAATTTTTTTTTTGTAATTTTTTCGTTTTGGAGAACCATACAATTGTTTTCAACTAGTGTTTGTTATGTAACATTTATTAAGAGGAACAGGAGAAAAGATTTTCTTCAAAATTGCCACTTTTTCTGCTTTTTGCACTAAAAAATTAATACAATCAAATAAAAATTCACAAATTTGGCTCAACTCGTCTCTTGCAAATATTATAAGCTTTCATAAAAATTAAGTGAAAAACATGAAAGCTCCAGTGAATTACGTACACTAAATGCCAGTTTTGAACCACTGTGCAGAAGGGGGTTTATTGTTATCTTTCAGTGGAACTGGAAAAAAAGCGTGCAACACGATCCTGGGCACAACTTTCCCTGTGCTTTATAGATTGTGCAAGATTAAATAAAACGAAACGAACTGGCGAAGGTTTTCACTATATTTTATAAGCGACATTTTTATTCTTCATATTTTGTGTTTAAAAATTTACCTAGGAAAATTGCAGAGCTGATTTAAAGGACAGTTTAAGAAATAAAGGATGAAAAGCGTGCTTAAAATAAAGGATTGTCCTTTAAAATAAAGGACGGATGGTCACCGTAGAAGCTAAATTCATGTTAGCAGCACAGATAGCCTACAACGAAATGACAATCAACTCAAACCTTAATTTAAACGTAGTATCTCATCTAGTATTTAATTTAAAAACATCATTTGCAGCCGAGAAGCCATTGATAGGCTTGTCGCATACAGAGGGCTGCAAATCTATTGGGTCCACAAATGAATATAGCGTAATGAAATAGCAGATGACATTGCCGAGCGCGCCACCAGTCCGACTGTCAAAACAGACAAACTACATTCATGGACCTTGTGTGTATAACGACGACGGCATGATTCAGTAGTTCAGGGCTAGGTGGGCGTGAAAAACTGCAAAAAAATGTGTGCAAAAACAGCGAAAGCAATTATACCTGCTTCTTGCTTACGGATCATGTCCTGGTAGCTGCTCATGCACAAAAACTGGTTAGCGGACAGGTGCAAGAAGTGTCGTCAGGGGAAACCAGCAAATGATCGAACATGTTCTCTATTCCCAAGCATGAAAAAATGAACAAGCCGAAAACACGCAGAGGCCAGCTATCACTTGTCGGAGTCTCTTACAGGACATTCGCGTTACCAAAAGTATTTAAACCGCTTCGGTCTCCCTTATGCCTAGTGTGCCAAAGTGGATGAAAAAGCGATGAAATACTTTACGGTAGTACTGGGGTGAATGGTATGTGACGATAGAAGGTTTACTGGTTAAAGCCTTACAGTAACTGATTAGGCTTTTGTAGTTAAAAATTTAAAGCTTTTGCAGCTCCAGCTCAATCAGCCTGACCATCGATTTATATAAGGATCTTTTCAAGGTTTATCTTTGCACATAGACTAATAGCATAAACTTACGCTTAGCATTCCTTATGGCATTGTAAACTTCAGTCTACTGCTATAAGCGCCCGCTCACATGCCCTCAGGGGTCTTAGAGCCGCATGTGTACCTCTTTGTTGTGCGCTCCTGAACGTCTCTCTCCAAAATAGAGGTACTACAGGTCGCCTTGCTGTATATATCAATCTGAAAGCCTTCTTCTAAAACTAATACCCTATGTATATCGACTTTAGGGAACAAAACTAGTGGGAGCTACGAGCCTAACTTGTCCTTTTTGCTAGATGATAAGATCTTGCCTTTAACAAAGTGAAATTTATGAGATACATACTACATATCTATGTCGTTGTCTTCGATGCAAAATATTCTAGATCGCTAATATAAAATTAGTAGAAACTTCTTTAAATCAAGCTTAAGCTTTCAACTTTAAGATATAATAATAAATTTTTAAATTAGTAACATAGGGAATCAATATCCTTAGGTCTGCTTCAACTAAGTATACGGTCAAGGTTAAACATAAACTGAAATTTGACAATTTTTGGTATATAAGAATGTTGCTCAAAAATTTTTTTTGAAGTGAAACTTCTATAGCGGCGGTAGGTTTGTTGGGAGTAAATTGGCAAATTCAACGGAAATTGCACACGGAAATGGTGCAACGGAAATGATGCAACGGAAACGGTTGGAGCGGAAACAAGTGCTTCTTGAGTGTATGCACATGTTATTAATGTAAAAAAAAAACTTGCTAATAAAAGGTTAAAGAATAACACTTAGAAACATACCAATACAAGAATGGTAAAGGTGAGTATGTGCATAGATAAAGAGAAGGATAAAGGCAAAGGTAAAAATAAAAAACAAAAACAAAGATGCGTAAAGATAAAGGCAAAAATGAAGATCAAAGTAAATTTAAACCCTTTACTTGTATACACAAGGGAAAAGGTGAAGGGGAATATGTAGATGAAGAAAATGATAAACATAAAAGTAAAAACAAAGATAAATATAAAGAAAAAGATGAGGATGAGGATACCGATAAAAGTAAAGACGAAGATAGAGGAAGAAAGATTAAAATAAAGGTAATCATAGAGAAAAGGATATATGTAGATGGAGACACAGAGACTCAATCTGTAAATTATTTTGGTATTTTAGAGGTTTTCGGGATTCTCGGGACTTATCGATATTTTTATCGGTTTTCTTTTATCGATTTCGTTATCGAAATTTTTATCGACAATGTTATCTATTTCGCTATCGATATCTTCGGAACTTATCGATATAATAATCGTTATTTTAATCGATTTTGTAGTTGATATTTTCAACGACTTTGTTATCGAAATTTTTTATCGATATTGTTATTGGTATTGTTATCGATATTGTTATAGCTTTTGTTATCGATATTATTATCGATATTTTAATCGATTTTGTTATCGATTATTTATCGATTTTGTTATAGATATTTTAATTGATTTTGTTATCGATATTTTTATCCATTTTGTTGTCGATATTTTGATCGACTTTGCTACCAAAATATTATCAATTTGGCTATCGAAATTTTTATCGAATTTGTCATCGATTTTGTTATCGATATTTTTATCGGTTTTGTTATCGACATTTTGTTGGGATACCATAGATTTTGTTATCGATAGAATATAAAGATAAAAATACAGATAAAGGAAAACAGGATAACATAAATATAATTAGAATGAACAGGGGTAGAGGTAGGTATCTAAGTAGAGAAAAGACAAAAATATAACGTTAAGCAAAAGCAGATTTACATATATATGTATGTGTGTATGTCAGGGGCGCACCCAGGAATATATTTTAGGGGGGGTTTTATATTTCTGAAGATATATCACCGGAAAATACTGAAAATTTTCTTCAGATAATACGCTCTTTAAAATAAATGTATGCAAGTTTTATGCGCAGTATGTAATAAATAAATAAACGTTTTAAAATTCGTAATTTGCACTTTATTTACATAAGATTAACAGAACTCAAACACTTTTAACCGACTTCAAAAAAGGGGAGGTTATCAATTCGCCGGAATACATAACTTTGGACCACGTGAACCGATTTCAATAATCCTTTTTTTATTGGAGAGATGGTACCTCAAGGTTCGTCCCATAATTTGGTTTAGAGAACCGATGATTGGATCATGAAGAAATTAACGGTACCCCTAAATTTGAATATAAGAATTGAAGTCGGTTGTGTTCTTTCCTTAAAAATCACTTGTTTAATAAAAAGTTCTATAAACTCAAGATGCGCTCAACTTTCAAAAGTACCTAATAAAACATTATAAAAAAGAGTCAGTAAAAATAAATTTATTGATTCCATGAATTTTTGCACTTTTATGTTCCTTGTTTCGATTTCTGGTTTCTAGCTTTCGATAGAGATGGTGATTTTTCACGATTTCTAAATTTTTTTAATATTTCGAATACCGAAAAAAATTAACTGAACTCTCAAGAAAAACGTAAAATTCATATAAAACGACGGACGAGAAATGGAAAAGAAATTTTCTTCTACCAAAATTTCTTAAATCAGTTTGCAGCTCTCAAGAAAAAAATGCTCGTATATTTATTTCCTCATGAAAATTTACAGCAAAAGCAAAGCGCTTTTTCAAGCAACAGAAATTATAAAAAATATTTCTTATAATTTCCTTGAGAGCTGGATTCTTAGCTTTAAGATACAGTTTGTATTTGAGGTTATTAGCTTTAGGGGGGTTTGAACCCCAAAACCCACCCCTTGTGTGCGCTAATGGTGTATGTACATATGTATATTGGTTATGAGACAAAATATTTATGTAACGTAAGTTTCACTTCTCCAGTGTGGCCCAGGCGCACTTATTTTTTTTTCTCTGCAGGGTCATAAGCGCCCTTATGGCTATACATATGTATGCATTCGGGCATTTGTCTGTTTAATAAAAAAATAGTGGCAGTTGTCAATTTGTTTGCTGAATTCATTGACACAAATATTACTACTGTAATTAGGCAGATATCCGCCGTACATTATTTTTGTCTAAATACATATGTATATGCAAGTACATACATATATACAGTGCCGGGCAAAAGTATAGGCACAGAGAATTTTTCTCAGTATCTGCAAAGTTTTTTATTCTAATTTATTTTCGATAGATTTTTATAAAAATATAGTTCTTCCTTTGTGCAAAACTTGGAAAAATTCAGTAAATTTGCATACTAATTTGCAGCTTTCTAATAAGATTTTGTAAAAAAATTCAAAGTATGCAGTTTCATAGCCCATCTAATTTTTGTAAAACAAAGTTCAAGCTAGAAGTAGCTAAAAAATCGCGTCGCAATTTTTTTTCACTCAGGTTCTTCCATATAAAGTATGTTCGACAATTATTTTTTGTATGTATAGAGAAAATGAGCAGCACCTTCAACTAAAAAAACTGCCAGAAATTAACGCGATTTTCTATATACTACATACTTAGAATTTTTCTAAAAAATGTGAAACGACAGTTGCAAATTAGTATGCAACTTTATTGAATTTTCCTGAGTTTCGTACCAAGTTTAGAGATTTTGTTTTTATGTTTTTTGGTGAAGTACGAACAATAGTTTTATTAAAAAATATTGAAAATAAATTAGAATAAAAAACTTTGCATATAAATATTGCGATAAATTCTCTGTGCCTGTACTTTTGTCTGGCACTGTATATTTTTTCGTTCAGTTCATTTATGAAATCTTGTCTAGCCTGATGTGCATACATTTGTACAAGTTTGCATATTTATGTAAGTAAATATATTTGACAAAAGCGCGAGCATGCGATTAGACTAGTGACATTAAAGCTAAAAATAAAATTTTACCAGATGGATGTTTGTATGTGGTTATGATATATGTATGTCGACCTATGCGCGCATGCATGTAGGTATATATGTATGTGTGTATGTATGTATGCATAGTAAACATTTTGATTTCTTATCAATTCAATTAGTAAATAGTTCTCAAGACAAAAATAGTTTACTCTAGGAACCTGGGAAAAAAATCTATTTGCATTTCGTGATTGTATGAACACTGTTTAAATACAGTGAGAATTAGTGTTTAACTGTAAAAAGTTCTAGGACAAATAGTAAGTGGTTTAAGATGGGATACTACATAATTATCTATTCGAATAGATCACAATTTATAGGCAGGCCTATAAGGATTAATAAGTGAGTAGCATTTTGAATTTACTGAGTAGATTTTATCACTTACTATCTGTTTATAGGCAACCATTAAAAACCGCAACCTCGTAGATTTTGATGACCTTTGCTGAATTATGTTTTGGTCATACCAGCTTAATTGACGCCGAACATTCGGTCTGCCAAAAGTGGTCGTCGCGCCAGAAATCTTAGTTTTAAACTATGGAATGACATCGAGAATGAAGTTGGTTTTATATGGTTGGAACAATAGGTACAACGGATATCAAGGAACAGTTAAAACAGTAGACTTTTCTGGGAGAACCTGCACCAAATAAAATTAATGTGGTTCTTTCCGCCAGGAAAGTAATGACCACCGTTTTTTTTGGGATACACACGGCGATATTCACATTGATTACCTTGAAAAGGGTAAAGCTATCACAATACATTTGATTTGAATCAAGAACGATCGTATTTGGCAAAGAAGAAGAGACTCTTTTTTATCCAACATTTTAGAAGTTTAGAGGTAAGAAATTTTAGTAATCAATAAACATTTTACCTTTCTTTTAATATACATACATACTTTTATATTTCAATTCAACATTTATATTTTAGTATATTTATATGAAATATAAATATTCGGCTTAGTTGAACTTTTTTCAACCAATTAATTTTTCAATAGTAATGAAATGTATTAATTTTATTTTGTCACGTCATTACCTTTTTAAGCTTATTAAAACTAACATTTGAATGCGATAAAAAAAAAATCGTGTAAATGAATTTGTACATACGGTGGTGAAAATGTAATTGGGCAGGAGATAAGTTAGCAAGTTTTGGCCATTTTTCTTTGTTTAAAAAATGTGTATTATTTTTTTTTTATGAAATCATGCTTACTTCTAAAAAACATGTACATCAAAATTTCAAACGTTGTATAACATAAAAAAATATCGACGAATTTTAAAAAATGTCCATAAATATTTGAAACTTTTTCAGCAGGTTTTTTAATTTTTTTTTTTTTGCAGTATGTAGCTTTGTAGCTAGGACTTAAGGCTCAGTTAGTTCAGACTAAACTCACGTAAGAAATCATCAATGATTACTCAACACATCAACTTAGCCAGAAGCGAAAATATCTTGTTTTTGTATTTTCCTTTGCAGCTCATTTTCACTTGCCTCCTACAAGCCACATCGAAAAATTCCTGAGCAAAAATTTATTGCTTTGGCTAATATACTAAGTTACGTTACGTTACGACTAGCTACGCTTTTACCATCGATTTTTGGCAATTTTATGTTCACGCATTTTTCTCCATACAAATTACGTTTGACAAATTTTTTGTATGGGGAAAATTAGCAACACCTACCACAAAAAAAAAAATCCCAAAAATCAACGGTAAGTTCCAGTTACTTTAAACTTGCACTTTATTATACTAAAATTTAATGGGATTTAATGTTGGTACAAGGAGCTACACTTTCATAAAAAAGTAATAAACATTAAAGCGAAATAACCAAAGAATGCCAAAATGTATCTTCCCTATTTATGTTTTCGCCACTGTGGATACATATTATACATAATCATTTGTATGCATGTATGTAAACAGGTTTATACGCCCAAAAAAACGTATGTATATACATACTACTATACCTATTTATGCATATTTTTACAGTCATTGGCATGTTTTATTTTATTATTTTTCTCTTTTTCAAAAGCATTAACGTAGCTTAAATTATCACACTGGCCGCCGATGGCTCTTTAGTGTGTTGTCCCATGCAGCACGTGGCATGAAATGATAATTGGTTTTTAATATCTATCATTATTAATTAGGTATATGTATAATAAGAATTTTTAAATAAATAAATGTGCATATTTTATATGCAATTTCACAAAAGAAAGCAATCAAAAAAAGCAATGAAATATTCGCTGAGTAAATATGGTGGTTTGGGTTCAGCGCAAGTGCTCAGGCGACGCTTCTACCAACCAACCAAATATAGAGATTTTATAAAGTTCATCGAATTCAGAAATTAGTTAGAAATGTACCAAGAGTTTATATTCTCCTTCTTCTTCTCCGATGTAAACGCCTAAGCGATTTTGGCCAAGTTCAACAAAGCACGCCAGTCGTTTCTCTTCTGTGCCAGTTGACGTCAATTATAAGTGCCAAGTGAAGCCAAAAGTCGTTCTGCACTTGGTCCTTTTTTCATCGCAGAGAGGATCTCCACTTGCTCTGCTACGAACACGGGCATGCTTATAGAGTGTGGGTTTCGTACGTCGAGAGAGGACTTTATTCCTGAATTGCCAACTCAGTCCAAAGTAGTACTTGTTGGCAAGAGTGATTCTGCGTTGGATTCGCATGCTGATATTATTATTGGTGTTAATGTGGTTCTCAAGTTAACGAAAGTCTCTACATTCTCGAAATTATAACTGTCAACAGTAACGTGAATGCCAAGGTGCGAATGGTTTGACTGTTTGTTTGATGACAGGAGATACTTCGTCTTGTCCTCGTTTACCACCAGACCCATTCGATTTGCCTCCTTAACCAACTTGGAAAAGGCAGAACACCTTTTTTTTTGTTGACATTTTACCCAGCCGTATTAGTCTCTCGGGGATACTAAATTCAGCCATCGCGGCATACAGACAGCTTCTTTTCCTGCTGTCGGATTTGAAGTCGACAAACAGATGGTGATTGTCGATCCTTTTCTCGCGAGTCCTTTCCATGATTTGTCGTATTGGGAATACCTGGTCTATGATGGATTTTCCAGGTCTTAAGCCGCACTGATAAGGTCTAATCAGTTTGTTGACGGTGAACAATGGGACTACAGCGGCCAAAAGTAGTAGAGACGGGTTAGCAAATTCTTAAAAAGTAATTAAGTAGTTACATAGCAAAATATCCAGCCAACCCAAACCAAAAAGAGTTTTTGATAAAAATTCATATTTGCGATCAACGACAAGAGCTTAAAGTAGCAACAATGCGAAACAAATAAATTTGTAAGAAAAAGTTTTGATTTTGTCACAAGTAATTTGAATCAAGGATCGAAACCGAAACCCAAACCGAAACCGTAACCGTTTAAAACCATTTCGTTTTTCAAAACCGAAACCGAAACCGTAACCGTTATCTTGACCTGAAAAGGAACGATACCGAAACCATTTCAATCACAGGTTTCAATCAGTTTCCAGAAATTTACAAAAATAATAAATAAAAATTTCTTTGAAATAAATGATTTATTTAACCAAAATCAGCAACATTTTGCTAAAATTCTTGTTAAGTAGTAAATAGGTATGGCAAGGTAACTTTTCGCAAAAATCTGCTGATGACTTTGTTGTTGTGAATCGATAATCGATTAATTATATTTAAGTAGTTTCTTTCCCGTACGCAATGCGAGATCCCGCGTGTGCCCAAAATAGCCCAGAAATCATGCCTGTACTCAACAAAATGGGTAATAGAGAGCGAAAATTCGAGCGTATTCGATCGTAAGTGTATTCTTCTTCCTGCCCGAAACAGCCCGAAATTTTCTCCGAGTAAAAATGGATAAAGTGTCAAAGTGCATATCAGCTGTATTGTGTTTACATGTTGCCTGCATTTACTTGGTGCTTTTAAGGAAAAGTGAATGGCCTGTTGATGTATTTTCAATCTATGTACTTAAAATCAAATTTGTGAAACCAAAATTCAATTTCCAAGTGTTTGCATTTAATACCATGTTCTGACCGACAACCAAAACATTTTTCCTTCGTTTTCTTTTAATTTACAACCTTTAACTTTCATTCTTATTTTGCTTTGGCCAGGCAATTAACAATAAATCCGAAATGGCGTATTAAAGATTATAAAATATGACTTCCACTTCGATAAATAATCGAAAAAAACTAGTGAAGACACCGATTGGAATGAGTGGAAAGTGAGTTTTCAAGTAGTTTTCAGCGAAAACTGGTTTTCGTTTAACAGATTTTATATGGACGAAAACACAAGTTTTAGGTCGAAAACCAGTTTTAGCAACGAAAACATGTTTCCGATGTCGGTCAGAACATGGTATAAGTGACACAAACAAGAACAACGTGAATCAGCTGTTTCTCGAATTGTGGGCACGAAATGTGGGTTTTTGCGTTTCCGTACTTCTGAACTTTGTTCCATTTTTGAAAGAAAATGTTTCTCTTATTCTCTAATTACCAAATCCGGTCCGGATTGTTAGGGAAAGAACCTAGTGTTGATATTATCAGTGAACTGTAATTTTCGATTTTCTTTCCTCAACGTTTAAGACATTGTGATTTAAATAATATCAACAAAATTTCTGTGAAAAACCGAAACCGGAACGAAATCTAAACCAAAACCGAAATAAATTTTGAAGAACGAAACCAAAACCGAAACCGAAACACTTGGCAAACCCGAAACCCAAACCGGAACGTTATTTTGAATCGGTTTCATTCCTTGATTTGAATTATCTTTTCCACTTGTATAAAAACACAATCTGATTGATGGACAGTTTTTGAATATATCTGTGGTCAAGCATTGCTTTAAGTTTTTATAAATCTTTTGAAATCTATATAATAGTTTACTTTGAAATTCTACATAATTTTGTGAGTCTAAAATTTTTCTAGTAAAAAGGAATATTTAAAAAAGACCTAGGAAGCGAGATAAATTATACTTAGGACAAGTAAACATTAAATATGCCTGTCATATCTCATATAGTTCCAGTTGCGAGGAACTGCGAGTTCAGCTTCGGTTTTTCCTTCTATAAACCCATATACTGTAAAATTTATTGAATTTTTATTGTAGAGCTGAAGGAGAAGATTCTGGTATGTACATAAAATAAATAATAATATAAAATGGAAATTGAAGAAGATGTGTGTAGATATTAATGACCCGCCAATCTATTAATCACATTCAACATTTAGCCAAAAATGGACGCTTCTCTGGACGAGATCCGTTTTCGATGGCAAGAGTCCTGCTGGCCTTAGCACAACTTTGGTTGTAAAAAATTTAGGTAGAAATGAAAGTTTCAGTGTAAATACATATCGTGCACAAAAAAAATGAAGAAATCGGAACTCCTTAAGAGATAAAATAAATGTGCCAGTTCATTTTCTCCAAAATTCATACAATTTAGTACTTTGAGCCAAAAAGGTTGTGTAGAAGGTGGGCGTCGTAGTAATAAATTATTTATTATCTTCAAAGTTGGAAAATTCTGGCTTAAACGAGCAGGGCTCAGCGAATTTCATCAAAAAATATTGTTTTTTTTTTTTAATTTGCGCCTGTTTTTCTACAATTACTGGACGATAATGATATTTCGGATTTATGCTTTTGTCGTTAAAACCAGCGTTTGCTATGAATTTCATCAAAATCGGATAACATTTACTATTTCCGCCCACAAGAGCTGTGGGCGTGGCAGCGCGTTGAATTTTACCATTTTCCACATTTCTTCATTCCCAAGCGCCAAACAGCGCATATACGAAATTTCAGCAAATTTCTAGTACGGTTACTACTTTTGGCCGCAGCTTATATGGGGACGTTCCACTGTGCGGTGGGTTTCAGTCTTTCACCGACCCTGTAACCTATGCTTAGAAGCCTGATCCCGTGGTAGTTGACGCGGATGGCGGGGATTGTAGTTTGGGCAGACACTTAAATTCCAATCATCGGACATGCGTTCATCTGACCATATTCTGCATAGAAGTTGAAGACCGTCAACTCCAGCAGCTTTGTTATTTATCATCATCACATAAAACCAAAAATCCATTTCAATTTCGATTAAAAGAAATTTAAATTTTCGTTACTAGAACCTTTCATATTAGCAATGTTTAAAAAAATATTTCTAATAAATATTGCATAAGGTATTTAACTAAATATAGAAGACCAACGTCAAACAAATATTCGAGGCTATTTAACATAGGCTAAATAAAATATTTGGATTAAAATAGTGTCGGTGTCTGAAAGTTCCCTTACATACGTCGTAGACATGACTTAAATTTTACGAAACAAATTCAAGCTTAACATATTGCCAAAAACAAGTAAAATATATAGGTAAATACATCATATGTTTAATACTAGACACAAAAAGTATAAAAAGGGGATGAAATTAAATTTCAACGCAAAATAATTTATTTGTTTACAAAATTTCACACGAGACATGCGCATGGCAGCAGCGTGTGCCTATTAACCGGTTGGCCTGTCCGAAATACATACAATGGATGTGAATACCCGGGCCGCCCCGTAGAGTTCATAAATTATAGATCGTGTTTCGTGTTTTCTGGTTAAGGCACAGTAACCAATTACCCACTCACTACCTATGTCACTCATGCAATTACATACATACGTTGTTACCAAACAAAAGTGCATATGTCAAGCATCGCTGACAAGAGTGATTCGCATGCAAACGTTCTTATGTAAAAGAAAATTAACTTTCCAAACCAAGGCTGTAAACAGCAATTTCTTGAAATCATTACACGAGATAAAAAAGAAAATTTACGTTTCGTTTACAACGTGATCGTTTAATAATAAGTTAACAATTATTTTGATCGTAAATAAATGAGAAGGGGCCGCAAGACAATAGTTTCTGAGAGTTAAGTGATTTTGTGAATGCGATAGAATAAATTTTATCAATACGTAACTGTAGCACATGTTCAGCAGCGTGCATGCGTATACTACTTACTACATAAATGGGTGCCTAGAAGGGTTAAATGAATGCAATGAAAGATAGTTAATAAATGATTAACTATAAAAAAATTAAATATTTGTATTAAAAAGGCAGGATGGCATGTAATACATATAAGGAAAAAGTAAATAAATAGAATTATGTAAGAGTATAATAAAATATGAAAAAAATTTTAAAAATAATAAAAAAGTAAAACGAAAAAAAAAAAATATACAAAATAAATTAGACTGAAATAAAATATTATAAAACGAAAAAATTAAGTAAATACAAAAACATATATAAAGCATAGGAAAAAATTCATGAAATAAAATTAAATCAATAATTTTATAAATTTTGTATAATATATTTTTTTTTTTATTTATTTTTTTATTTATTTATTTAAGTCAAACATACAACCATAGGTTATTTTTACAATGATTGACCTTAAATTAAGAATTTAACAATAAAATTTGAAAAGATTTAAAAAATAATAAAAAGACTAAAATAAAAGTAATAAGACTGGGGCTGTAGAAGGTATTAGAGAAAGAAAATTAGTAGGGATTAAATTGGAAATCAATTGAATGTTTGAGAAATTATTTAAGTAAATTCAGCAATATTCGGCAAAGTAACGAATTAATTCATGTCTGAAGCGCAAGTTCTCTTTTATACACTTAATTTTTGGGGGTAAATTATTCCAAAGACGGACAGAGAACACAAAGTATTGACGTTCAGTCACCAAACAACTGTATTTCATTGGGACTAAGTTCAGCTAACGGTAAGATTTGGAAAACAGAAGTCGATCTTTGAGATATCTGGGTTCCTGGGTAGTAATGATCTTCTGAAGTAACACTAAACATTTAAATTTAAGCAAATCGTCAAAAGATATCGATGCAATTTGTTTCGCAAAAACAGAAATATGGTCATAACGTTTTTTACAGTAAACGTATCTCGCGATATTATTATACAAAACATTGAGTTTACTACGGCACACACTATCACAATGAGAATATAACTGACAACCATACAGTAACGTTGGTAACAAATACGTTTTAGCTAGAAGCAGTCGAATTTTCACTGGTGTAAAGTGTTGAGTAGTCCATAAATTTCGGAGCATACCATATACTTTGCCTATGGCACAAAAAATATGGTTACTCCACGTCAAGGTTCTATTAAATGTAACGCCTAAATTTTTAACAGTATCCACGTATTTAATCACAGCATTGTTTAGTCTGACTTCTGTATAGTCGTCAAGCTTGACATATTTCCTGTATATGGCGATGCATTGAGATTTATCAGGATTAAGGATTAATCCGTTGTCAGAAGCCCACCTGCTTATAAATCTCAAGTCCGAATTCAAATTGCTGATGCAAACATTAATACAGTTAAGAGGACAGCTAACATATAATTGAACATCATCGGCATATACATGGACATCACTATATTTAATCACACTAAACAAATCGTTAATATACAATACAAACAAAAGCGGGCCAAGTATAGAACCTTGAGGTACACCTCTGGTTATAGGTAAGAAGTTGGATATAGTGTTACCGGCACATACTGCTTGTAGTCGATCACTGAGATATGTTTCCACAAGAGTTGAAGCCGACGTTGAAAAATTAAATAAGTTTTTGAGCTTCAAGATTAAAAGTTCGTGATCTACAGAGTCAAATGCTTTGGAATGGTCAAGTAAAGTAAGAAAAGTCACACGCTTTTCGTCAATGTTTAGTCTTATGTCATCCGACACTTTTAGGAGTGCCGTGGAGCAGCTCCTACTGGATCTAAACCCCGACTGCAATGGGTTCACCAAGGCGTTGTTATTCAGAAAAGTGTTTATCTGGCGATGCATGATACGCTCAAGCACTTTAGATAGAAACGGCAATATTGCAATCGGTCGGTAGTCACCATTCGGTTTTTTTAAAGGTATAATCTTGGCTCTTTTCCAAGAGTTGGGAAAGATTGACGTGGTCAAGATGGTATTCAGAGCGTAAGTAACATAAGGTAAGATCCTTGGTAATAAACATTTAAGAAACTTTGGATGAATATATATTATAAACTATATAAATGAAAAACAAAATAAAATATGTTGGTATAATATTAAACTAAAAAATATATAAATAAAAACATAAAAAACTTCAAATTAAATGGAATATTATAAAATGAAAACAAAAAATATAGAAAACACAGAAAAAGAAAATACAAATTAAATGGATTAATATAAAAGTAGGAAAAATTATTTATTTGAAAAATCAAATAAAATTTAAAACAAAAAAAATATATAAACTAAAAAATTTCAAAAGAAAATGAAAAATATAAATAAAATTTAAATATAAAAAACACAAAACTAAAAAAAATACAAAAATAAAAACCAAAATTTAAAAAAAAAATAATTAAGAAATTAAACAATAATTTAACGAAAAATAAAAATAAATGAAGTAAAATAAAAGTAAGAAAGCAGAAAAGCACATATTAAAATAAAAATAAACAAAATAAATAAAAATTTTAATTTAAAGTAAAAATCAAAATTAAATGCAGAATAAAAAATTTATTGAAAGAAAAAGCAATAGCATAAAAAATTTATAAAATGAAATAAAATATAAAATAATAAAAAATAGAACACGCAACGTAGTTAAAATTAAAAATTTTAAACAAATTAAAAATTAAACTTAAATAAAACAAGTAAGAAAGTCTAAGTTCGGGCGGAGCCGAACATTAAATACCCGGCGCAAGTATTAAATATATGTTTTTTCACCTTTCCGAAAGCTACCGCTACATGATAAGCCGGGGAGTATAAGTTTTAAGTAAATTAGCGTCCTTAAATTTCGAAATATTGAAATTTCAAGCATTTCTGAAATTTTGCGTTATATGAAAAGCGGCCGTAATTTTAGTCCGATTTCAACAATTTTCAACGGTTTGCTTTTATGTGGCAAGCACAATAACCGTACCGAGTTTGTAACAAATTGGTAGAACGGTTACCGATATACATATATGTGATCATAAGTGGGCGGTGCCACGCCCATTTTCCAAAATTGTATCATAAACGCATTTCTTGGTAAAGAATTGTTGCAAGCATCAATTTTAAATAAATTAGCTTTAATATTTACTGATTTATCGAAGATTTTGTATTTTTCTAAATTACCGTTATATGGGATGTGGGCGTGGTTATTGTCCGATTTTAAAAATTTTCGGCCATTTGGTATGTTGTACCGGGGCCAATAACGGTGCCAAGTTTGGAAGAAATTGCTGCAGCGGTTACCAAGATATACACATGTAACCATAAGTGGGCATGGCTACGCCCATTTGCCAAAATTTTTTATTATTCTTATTTTTCGTCTAAAACTCACTGTAAATGTCAATTTTGAGTGAATTATCTTCAGTAGTTACTAAAATATCGCACTTTTCGTATTTCTGAAAATTACCGTTATATGGGAGGTAGGCGTGGTCATTGCCCGATTTCGCCCATTTACCAATACCATCCGACCTATGCCCAAAAGAAGTCCACGTACCAAGTTTGGTTAAGATATCTCAATTTTTACTCGAGTTATCGTGTGCACAGACGGA
>NW_023458555.1:16918037-16928445 GCF_013731165.1 Rhagoletis pomonella | reverse complement strand
AACAAAGTTATAATACCCTTGTGCACAAGTGCGCTCGGGTATAAAAATAAAATAAAACTGAATAATATAAAATAAAATAATATAAAAATGAACTGAGTATTTCGGTTCGGCCAATCGTTGGCGCTACCACAAATCCCACATTCGAAACCAGGTCTATTTACTGTATTTGGTTAAGGGCATAGGAAAGCCTGTGAAGCAGGCGAGTGGTTATATTCCGTGCACGTGGAGCAGACTACACTTTGTGACCCTTTTGAACACGATATGCGATATGGAAAGTACAAATTGTAAATATTCACAACTAATGTGTCTTCTAGTGCAAAATCAAAATCGCTCGCATGCAAAACTAATAAAACTAATTAAAAAGATTCTTTATGTGACAGTGCTCATTTTATACGCTGCACTGCTATGTAGGTATGTATGTAAGCATACACAGCTTTCAAGATGATCTGACAAATAGTTTTTTAAATAAAAGGATAGATTTGATAGAGGATGTGTACTGCGAACTTGGGTCGATTTTATGTGTCCTATATAGAAAGATTATTTCAAAGTCTACGTCCAATTCAGATGCCGGTTGAACGCACTTTAATTACACCTTTGAAACCTTTGTATGCCTACATATTTAATGCACTTACTTACATACTTATACATACCTACATATACAAACATGTACAAACCAAATAATCAGATTCAATTAAAATTTTTCTAAGTCATCTTTTTATGATTGTTAATAACATCTCGACGAGTCGCTAAACGAGAAACATTTGACATCCTAACTTTACAAACATGGAAACATCAAGTCCAAAGGTAAAGAAAAAGTCCCCAGGAAGGGGGGGTGCAAAATGTCTAACTTCTGATGACTTTCGAAAAGTCAGGACTACTATGTACAGATGGAGTCGTAAATATGTACCTATTCAATGTTAATCTTCCATAAGAAATGAGAAATTCAAATCTAAGTATGTATGTGTATGAATTTCTTTATACACTGAGGGAAATAATGCATAGTAAAAATGAATACTTTATTAATTTGATTATCGTTTAAAAACGTCGTATTTAAAAATAATATTTTCATACCAAAATTGAGCACGCACGTAATTGAATAGCCACATTTGTAATTGTACATTAGGGTGGTACAAAAATGCATGTGAAAAAGTAAAGTCGGATATTTTTGCTCTCACCCCCTAGGATTATACTATACCGAAGAAAATATACCCCTATTTTTTATTTTAAAATAAAAATTATATTTAGAGGTCGCTCAATGCACGCAAATTTTTCCTGGTATTATATGTGGCGAAAAAAAAAACTTTTCGTAGAAATTGTATATAATTTTCGAGAATCAATATTTTTCAATCGGAAAACTATCCCTGTAGTCAACCGAACTAGTTGGAAACTACCTCACAACTAGTATGAACTGCATGCCCAACTAGTTAGCCAACTATCTTTTTTCCATGCAATCAACTGGTATTTTTGACATGGGGATGTCCTACGAGATGGCAACTGTCAGAACGGTCAGAAATATACCAGTCTCTTACAAGTTGAAAATAGACAGAAAAATACCAGCCCAATTATGTACCAAAACCACTACTTTGGGAGTCTAAAATTAAAATGATTTCATGAATACACTTTAATATATTACAAACTTTTATTTAACAGCCTTAGATTTGCTAATAATTAATGTTAAATTTTTTGAGTATTAATTTAAAGCAAAAATAAATACATAAATATTCCAAACATTCCAGCATAAATTTAAATTAATTTTTCATTAAACGTTATTAAAAGTAAAAGGTTTCAGGTACAATAAATACTATATTTTTATCTTTTTTAATAATATTGAATATGCAAGAGAAAACATTTTAGATAAAAAAAAAATTAATACTTTAGTTAACTTTTGAGTGAAATTATTCTTAAAAATAATTTATATTTGTTAGGTATAATGCGTATTTTTGGGTTACTTATAATTAAAAATCTAAACTAATTCATGTGACAGAATGGGAAAAACGGTGATATTTTAAATGATTATTTGTGATAACTCATTTTTATTAAAAATATTGAAATATAATACATAGACTCTCCGGAATCGAATTAAGAATATACAGAATTTTGAACATTCTCAGTGGTTTTCATGTCAAACAGTTTTCGTAAATTTTTTATTTAAGGATGGCTCATATTATAACAAATTGCAATATATCTTAATTTTCACTACCACTAGGGCTTTAGAGGTAGTGTATTAAAAATTTTACTAGCACAAGGGAACGAAAATTTCCCTACTAATTACACTAACTATTCGGCGATCTGTGATTTTAATGTCCATTTCCTTACAACAAGTTTCTTCAAAAATTTATAACCACTAACCATATAGAGGTAGTGAAATGCCTTTTCATTAAGTGCATTGCGGTAGTGAAATCATTTTGCAACTACCACTATGCTCTCAGTGGTAATGCATTTCAAATTTCACTACCACTACTCAAATAGTAGTAATGAGTTGCTCAGTGCATTAAAAATTTTGTGCAGCGTGCGTAACCCTGTTAAAAAGTTTAAAATTTGAAGACAGTTTTTAGAGTTCCATCATGTTTGCAACACAGTTAGGAATTTGAATTTAAATGGTTTATACCATAATACGACCCATACTTAAATAAAAACTTTACGAAAAGTATTTAAAATAAAAACATTGGAAATCAAAAAAAAAATATCACTGCATAACTAATTACACGTTTCGGTTGCTCAGTGATATATTTACGTTTGTACAGTATCTGTCATATTAATAGCACCCCCATTTCAAAGTGAGATGGTTTACCACTTTTTTTATAAAAATTTTTTTTTAATCCGATTAAAAGGTCGAAAATTTTTATGAATTTAACTTTTGTAAAAATTAATTATTAATTATATAATTAATTTTTGTAAAAAGCTTGAAAACTTGATTTCTATGATTTTGTTTTCAGCATGATAAATTTTTTATAAAATATTAACAAACAAATTTTAGTTTTCAAAGATGCTAGCTACAATTTGTTCATTTGCAGAGGGTCAGGGCTCGAATTCCATTGCAGGCAGCTTGGAAATTAAAACTATTATTTTTTGTTTTTATTCTAATTATTCATTTCACGGATGCTTTTCCAAAACGAACGCTTTATTTTAATATGCGCATAGTTGATTTAAATATTTACCACTTTACAGTACTTGCATTGACGTTTAGAATAAGATCAAATACGTTTCTGCTGGATTTTACTATTTTTTCCGCTAAGTGTAGGAACTTAACTTTAGCCAAACATATTCTCCCTATATATTTTAGTATTGAAAAAGCAAAAAAATAGGAACAAGTAGAAAAAATGAAAACAAAATAAACGCAAAGTGGCACAAAATTAATTGAGTAATAAAATTACATTCGAGCGTCTGTCTCGGCGCTACTAAATCACAGATTCACCTGTACTGAAGCAAGTTTCGCCAACCAGTTGTGGAATATACCCAGTTGATTTTCGTGTTTATTGCTATTGTAACACTTACTTAAGCTAAGCTGTATTTTCGCGCATACATGCTTAAATACATATATTAGTACAAATATACTCGTACAAATGCCAACATGCGATTAGTGAAACTACATTTAATCAGACAAAACGTCAAAGTGTTTAAAACGTTCAATCATTAAGCATGTACAGTAGACTGTATCACCAAAAAAAGTTGCAGTTTTTCCGCCGACATAACAAAATCTATTATATTTGAAGATGTCCTCGAAAATATTAAGATTTAAATGGAGATCTTTATGAATAATAGTTTATTCAAAAACTTTTTGGAAAAAATCCCCTCAGATGACAAAACAGATTAAGCTTAAAAAATCTGCATTAAAATATTTAAAAATCTTTTCTACGCAATCGTAATAATGAGATTTTTGATGCTGTCTCAAATCGGTCCACAACAGTGCCGATTTTTTTTTTTTCTGGGAGTGATGCAGTCTAATGTACAGTGGGTAAGAGTGCTCAATTGTTTATTGAATTATTTCACTATTGATTTCTTTATTTATAAGTTATGCGTTTATGTTTAAGTTATGCGCAAGCAGAAATCATTTTCAATAAAAAATTCTCGGGCACAGTCAGAAGACCAGAGGACCTTGCGACGCCTGCTATAGTTGCCATGTAAAGTAGCATAAGTTCGAAATCGGACTTGTGAGCAGACAATGACTTTGTCACCGGTATGATTGTTTTGGTTTAAGTGGGTTACCACCCTAAGCAAGTTTTGCCATTTTCATTCGACAACCTACAACTATTTGACGCCCTTAATAAATTATACAACGAGAGGCAGCTGCACTCTCAAATATTCTTCGGGAATGGTTGGTCGAGTGTCTTCAGCCTCGAAGAACCTATTGGAGGATAAACGAGTCATTTCGGCATGTACTCCAACTGGCCACTGCTCTGTGCAGATTACCGTCAGTTCTTATTTAGTTATTTTCTTTGCTCATTCCCGAAAGAGGCGTGGAATTGCTTAGTAATTCTGTACGATCATTACAGTTTCACCTATGTCTAGCATTCGAGCAATAAATTTCGTCAATTCTGCCCTTGATTCCTGTGAACGAGGCGCCCATGTTCCCCTTATCGGAGGCATTCAGTGTAAAGCCACGCCTCGCTAAAGCGCCTGCTTTGCCCTTTCCCTAAATGTCCCGGGTTCCATGTCAGGGTAATTTCGTTTTAATCACAAATCGAGTTCAGGTTTTAACAACAGTCTGAACAACAATTGAGATCTAACACAGGTAGAAGAGAGTGCCTGAATAGCCGCTTGGCTATCTGAGGAGAAATTCAAAAAAAAAAAATCCGTCCGTAAGCCGTCCAAGAACTCGACCCTACCTTAAGCTTGGGAATTTCTTTCGGGGTGATATACATATGTATTCAGTAGGCAGCGCTTTAATTTGAGGCAGCACTTAGGATGGAATTACACCCGGACGGCCTTTTCTTCCATAGCCGGGTACTGTTGTATACTCCGTTGGACGAGCAACTCGCCACAATCCGCACTGAAGCGAGATTTTTCAACAGCTCGTTCATATGTGCCTACGCCGCAACATGACGGTTCACAAAGCTACGTGGCTATGGCCGAATCGAAAAACCAGAAAAGTTTATACAGAATTATTTAAATATTAAAATTTTATGGGAAAACGCAATTAAAGTTTGATCAATTCATACAGTTGGTATACCAAATGACAGATGGAAAGACACATATCATCACCATTTTTTTTTTTGTTTGAAGTTTATCCATCTGTTAGGCTGAATGAACATATTCTCCTCATCAAGCTTCTTAATTGTATTATGTAATCTCCAAAAACTTACATTTAGAATTGCAGCTCTTTATTATTAAACAAGCGATACATCGAGAATAATCTGATAGACTGAAGGAAAGCTTCCAGTTCAGACGTAAGCACAGAGCGAAATCCCAACAATGATTTGGATCACTAACTAAAAACTAAAAAAAAGAACGTCTAACAACTTAAGGAAAGCTTGAAGTCAAAAAGTTGCAATCACTGCCTCGCCAACCTACTCTCATGCGATCTCCACTGGGAGTTGGGTAAAAAAAAATGTATGAAAACGTCAATTTATAAAGCTCTCTAAACCTACTTTATTTTTTGTGAATAAGGCCATAAGTTTTTAAAAATTAATACGAATAAAAAATACGTACATATTTTCCTTTAATAAAATCCAAAAATTTAAGGAAAATTAAATAACAAAAATAGAAAAAATTGAATCAAATTATAAACAAAATATTTTTGATTTAAAATAATAAAATTAAAAAAAAAAAATTATCAAAAAAATAACTTAGAAAATAAATGAAGTTAAAAAAAACATAGGTGTTTCCTTTTAAAATAATGAAATTTAAAAATTAAAAGAAAATGAAATTAAAAAAAAACATGTTTCTTAATATAAAACGATTAAAAAATATTCTTCTTTTAAAATAATAAAATAAAAAATTAAAATGAAAGGGGGAAAAAATATTTAAAAATAGATTAACTACATAAGCTAATTTTCTAAATATTTTTTGAAATTAAAAACAGTTTCTATAAACAATAAAATAGTGAAACTTAACAGAAAACTAACTAAACAAATTAAAATATTTAACTCAAAAAGTAAAATGAAGTTTCTCAACATTAAATGATATTAAATTTTAAAATTAAATTAATTAAAAATTAAAAGAAAACTAAATTAAAAAAAAAACATTATATTAAAAAGGAAAAAGCAGAATAAATTCTTAATAATTAAATGAAATTAAGAAAACTATACACTTTTCTTAAGTGTAAGCGCTAAAATGTTATTAAATATTTTGCTTTTTAACACAATAGATAATGTTTAAAGTTTAAATAAAAAAAAAATACACACGCTCTAAAAATTAAGTGAAATAAAAAATAATTTTGTTTCTAGAAAAATAAAATTTAAAAATTGAAAGAAACTGAAAATCCGATTCCCTGTGAAATGCTATACGTATTCAAAGCTCATCCCGTTCTCGAAATTTAGGTGCCAACTAGGATTCTAGCTTTAAGTGAAATTAGCTTTAAGTGAATCTAGCTTTAAATTAAAATTTCGAGAAATTGTGGGTTCCATAATCGAAAAAGTTTTCATGTCAATTTGGATCCACTGGCGTCGAAATAAACTGAAAATTGGTGAGAAGAATAACAACGCAAAAACATGTTTAGCTTTTTTATTTATTGAAATAGAAAAATTTTCGCTGTAAATTTACGCGTCACCTTCGACAATGTGGTATAACTTTTCTACAGCATTTTACATAGATTGCACCACTGTACACGCAAGACATAAAAGCTTTCAGAGAATTCACATTTAAATAGTCATTAAACAGTCTCGGCTAATCATTCTACTTAGCATACGTATTACATATTTCCAGTTTAAACTACCAGGCGACATTATTCAAATGCAGCGACGAGTACAAAGTTCCTGCTGAGGCGAGGCTGCATAAATAAGTGAGTATGTAAGTATGTAATACTATGTCTGTATATGCTTTCTGCAAATCGAAGCAAAAATTTAATATGCAATCGGAGAAGTTTTTAGCGTCAAGTAGCAAATTTCTGCATAAATTCACTGTACAGAGCAGCTGAGATTGTGTTAAGTTTATGAGAATTTATGGAAGCATTCCAGCAAAAAGAGCAAATAAATATACCCTCATCAGAGAAAAATAAAAAACGAGACGTTTAAGAGGAAAGGTAGTCAAATTGAGAACTAGAATATGAAGCAGAAGAAAACAGAAAAACAAATGAATAAGCATGAGCATCCAAAATAAACATCAGCTGAATGAACCGTCGTAATCCATGCCATAAGCCACCGCATTCAATGAGCTACGCAATGCCAAAATATCACAACAAGCAATTCCATTTAGCCCGGCAGTAAAGTCCAAATCAATTACTCTACTAAATCCTATAGCGCAATGAGGGCAACGTCGCAACGTACATACGTACGTAGTACATTTTTCGTCAATTGTAAAGACGAAAAGTTTTTCCCCTCACTTTATGTGCTAGCATGTGCGTATTCAAAACTCACGCGTGGCGAGGTGACGAATACGTTGATGTATTGTCACACTGACATATTTAAACTAAAGATTTTTTTTTGTTTACTTGCTGGTGATATTGTTTAGTTGCCTTACTTTTTTTAATATAAGTTTCTAGTATTTGTGCAGCTACCACCATGCAAAAATCGGCTATTTTTGATTTGGATGGATTTTGGTCGGAATTTTTCTTTTATCATCCAAAGTAAAACATAACTTTCTTTCGAAAGTGCACGATTTCTCCGATTTTGCCATTTTATTTTTTGAATTTCTCAAAAATTATTATTGTTACAAAAATGTTTATGGAGGCGTTTTAAAGGTGATATTTGGAGCTATATAAAAAATATTAAAAAAATTCGAAAAATGAAAAAACTACAGTTTCTATAGTGTAATTAAAAAATCGTGAGTGCAAAACTTATTCAAATTTTGGCTCAATTTAATTTACATTCACAATATCGCTCACTGACCTTAATAGATTCTGAAATTTCCAACAGGGTGTTTCTTAAAAGATCCAATCCTTGAAAAAATAAAAAAATTCTTCAAACTCCAAATAAAAAAATTAGTTAAATAATTATTTAACATAACTTTATTTAGAGTTTGCAAAAAAAAGTTTCCAACATCATCGACGTTTCAAGCATGTTTCGCAAGCAAGCGCCCGTAGCAGGTATAGACGTGCAGTAAAAAGAAAATGTAGCCAACAATTTTTATAAGTTCTTCCTTTAATGATTTGCTTTTTTAATTTCGAAATTCTGTAAATTGTTTTTATGTTTCAATTATTTTATTTAATATATAAGATATTATATTTTCTTAATGGCTCTAAATATAACTTTTATAACGAGACCAAAACCTTTTTGTAAATACAATGTTTTTGAAATATTCAAAAAATAAACTTGCAATTGCGAATTTTTGACCCTCTCTTTTAATTTATTTTATTTTTTTGGGCAGAACTTCGTTATGTGTGTATATGATCAAAGAAATGTTCTAATGAATCAAAAGCTAGTCTCGAGTTAAGACAAAATATTTCTCTCTTCTTGATTGACCTCATTACCGCAAAGTTAACTTGTGACCGTAAAAACGCCACTAAGAGGTCTATTCTGCACGTTACCGAAGATTTTGTAAAATTTTATTACCAAAAAATGTTACCAGTTTTGTCACCACGACTCTAGGTACGTTGGTAATGCAATTAAAATATTCAGCAATTCAGCTATGAAGAATTGTGGAAATTTTGGCATTGCATATTTCACGGGGCAATACTTTGTTATCAGCTTACGAGATGGTAACAATAATTATCGGTTACAAGAGTACGCAGGATGCGAAAAGGTTTTACAAAATGACAGGCACTTGATTTACCGGTTACAAAATTTTTATTACCAGCGTCCCACATAGCAGGCCGGTCGTTCCTCATTGTCGCTAACTTTTCTGGTGTGTTCTAATATATGGTACATATGAGTACTAGTTACCCTGCCCAACTTTACTTTATACACATTGAAATATTTCTGCTTAAAGATTGTATGAAATAAAAGTGTGAAGTGTATGAACTAAAGGTGGGCAGGTCGGTAGATACAAAAAAGTAGCGTTTACATATGCAAACACCTATCGTGTGAGAGCCCTGTAATTGGCTGCAGTTATAAGCTAAGAGTAAAACTCCACAACAAGCTTTTCAGGTGTTGTGGCTTATAGCGCTCAAGCTTATAGCTGAAAGCCTGAAAAGCTTGGTATGGAGTTCTACTCTAAGTTCCTCTTTACCTGATCTTACCAATGAAGAGGAGGCGTTAGTATCGCTCTATCACCACCAGCGGGCTTCGCATACAACCTCTGTTTGACTTGGGCTAGCCAGTGCAGCCGCTGTATTTTAATTCGCTGAACTATGCGAAAGTTATTATAAAGCTCAAATAGACCATCTTTTCATCCACGGTGGAGAGAATACAGAAGGTGGCGCCGATGGCAATACCGCTACTCGGCTCTCAGTGAATTTGACAGAATCCGCTGTTTTGCTGACGTCACAGTCGAGATGACAGCAGTAGTGAAGTGCTGAGTCAATACTTTTAAGTATCCAATACTCTCGACACTCGGTAACGAAACATTTTGGTTTCGAATAAGAGCGCACATAGGCCCAAAATATGGAAAAAACGGTTCAGGGGAGACTCGCCTATCAAAGCCCGAATGTAGGAGCCAATAGATCTTTTAATACTGATTCAAATGAAAGATGTATATATGTATGTCGGTTCGAGGCCATAATACAGAGAAACTTTTACTTGTTTGAAGCATTTTTGTTCCAGCTGAATCGGATGATATCATTTTTGTAGGCAGATTCTGTAACCAGTTAGCGACAATTTTCTAATCGGTATCGGTTTTGTTGACGTATGATATGAAATAATTTACGTCAACAAGTGCGATATCGATCCGAAACATACATATGAAGCATTTTTTTTAAATATCGTACTGATCAGTAGTTCGCACCCAGTTCTAATGGAACTGGTCCCAAGTGAAGAGTGACCAACACCTTACAATTGGACCATATCGTTACTAGTTCTCTAGTATTACGATATTTGCAAGCTACGAACGAGTACGCATTGTTTAAGGTCTTCAGTTTAAAGTGTTTTCTAAATGTATTTGTATTTGTTAAATATTTGTCTTCGCTGTGTATGTCGACAGCAATGCGTCAAACGAGCTGTATTAGCATTTAATTTTTATAAGCACACATACATATGTACATATATACAAAGATATGTATTTTAAAATCTGCTTAACAAAAATTCAGCTCAGCACAGCGCAAGTGAACCAAAACTTCGACACTCATCGCTTACGAGTTCTACGTCATAATTCAAGCCAGTTGGTTAGTCGAACTGCTAAACCGTCTGCGACATCGTCTGAGAGCCTGTTTTTTTTT
>NW_023458555.1:16899063-16918027 GCF_013731165.1 Rhagoletis pomonella | reverse complement strand
TTTTTTTTGCGCATAATTAAATGAAAATTGATGATATGTAACAGCTTGTAGAAAAAATAATAAATAGTATCATATAACGTCGAATACCTTATCCATTATTATTCAATTAACGGTCGTAGGCACGCGCTCCCGTACATACATACACACACACACACACATGAATTTACGAAGCGTATGAGCGGGGGTATTCTAACCATCTACGATGATGATAACAGCCACGTGTGCAATGCTAAGTTTATGTAGACTTTTCAAAATCCGTTATTCTTTCCTGAAACGTTTTTTTTTTGTGTTTAACCAAGGTCTGATTTTATCGAAATACAAACAAAAGCGGTTCGGTGTTCATATTTCCCACGAAAAGTTGCGCTCTACTGCTGAAGGTGATAAGATATGGGTTTTCTCTACTGAGAGGTAACCTCCGGGCTCAAAGGATAGGGAAAGTTCATAATCGAGTTATCGTCTGGTAGAATGCTCTAAAGAAGACTAATACACTAGTCAGAAAGCTGGAGCGGGTACGTTGGAATCAGTGGGCACTTACTTAGCAAACCCCTAGACTGGTACTTATCGCCATGCTTAACATAGCGCCCGTTGACATCGGAGCTGCAGCACTAAATAGTGCAGTCAGACTTAGAGTAACCGGGTGCCCTAGGTACTCAGATGTAGATACTCTTATACTCTTGGAGGATTCGACTTTAATGCAAAAACACTGATTAGTGACCCCAATTTGCTGCTTCTTCACTCACATCCCTATTGTGGATTACTAGACGTGGTGCAGTGATTGGAAGGCGGCACCGGATTACCTTTATGAAGATGGGTCGAATCTTGAAGGAAGAAAGATGGACGGTTCTTCCACAGGCAACTTTCTAATAACTTACAACTTAGGCTTCCAGATCACTGTAGTGTCTTTCAAACAAAAGCAGCTGCCATCAGGGAAGTAGTCGATTGTCTGCTGTATTGCGGGACGCGGTAAAGGAGGTAAATACAAGCGCCAATCAGGGTCCGAATCACTAAACATCATTTTGAGATTCCGTAATTCTATAGCGAGCACGATTTTTCAATTAAAATTGTATTGGAGAGAAAACAGGTGTCACTCAATCGATTTGAATCGAGCTCTGAATCAGCTTAAAGTTATTTGAGCAATAGCTGAGCTCTACTACGATCGCTTTTGAATATTTATTAGTGAGACTCGTATCGGTCCAAATTCACAACGGCACTGCTTGGCTGATGCGTTGGCCAGGAAAGGTACGATCGGGTCGATATCACCGAGAGCGAGGGTACTTCCATGTGGACTACTCTTAGACAAAGTCAGTCTGGGTTAGTCTGCCAAAGCTGGGCGAAAACCAGGCATTGTAGTACCGCAAGATTTTCTGGCTGAAAGTGTGGAACAAAGGCGGTCAAGAAACAAGGTATCCTCTTACGATTACAAAGCTTTAACTCTCAACTCCTGTGGGTGTTTCGACTAGACAAAATATCACGCTGAATACTCAATGTCGAAAGAGTGGAATCATCCCAGCTTTTGCAAGGCTTTGAGTTAAACACCTGCGATCGCACTTTCTAACTATTGGAGAAGCGCTCTCTAATCAGCTGGCTTACAAATTCATCATATGTAGGTTAAAATCGCCATCTGAGAGAGAAGTACGCAGTGGAGTTGTAAAAATATCGATAGTTTTCATGTCTCAGATAAAAACTATCATTACTCGTCTTTAGTTTCCAGCAATACTATCGATATAGTGTTAAGTGCTACTATCGATAGTCAATGTAAACTTCAATGTAAAACTGTTCCAAATCAACCCGAACGCACAGTGATATTTAGTCTCCAATTCGCGTCCATAAATCCAAAAATAAAGTATCGATTTTGGGGTTTTCATTTCTTGGGTTGGCTAAAATGTTGTTTCAGCTATCGAGATATGTCCAAGACAGGCCTCGACATTTTCCACCTCTTTGTATGATCAGTGGTAAAGGGTCAGTTGAGACAGCCCTCTAAAAAGTAAAAATGTAATGCACAAGTTTAAAAGAAGGCCAAAATTAATTGGTACGATCGATTTTAGTTTTGTAAAATAGGTTTCTCCTCTACAGGTTAGTTCCTTATAAAACATAATTTTAACATTTTTTTAATATATTCAACTGATAAGCATTTAATGAAATATTAGGTAAATTTTTTAATAAAAACGGTTTAAAGAAAAAGTCATGTCATTTTCTCCATGCTTCACAAATATAAATTTATGTTTATGTCAAGATAATTATATTTTTTAAACTATGTATAATACTAAAGCACTACTAAACTATGTATGTACAAAGCCACTATTATTATTATTTTCAACATAAATTTTTGGGTTTAAGATTTTAGACGCCATATTGTATCGGCCATTTTGGTTTTTGTTAATTTGGCTTCAGACTAGAATTAAGGAGCCTCGAAAACCCCTGTAAACCTGAATTCATGTCAATACACCTATTTTTTTTAAATTATGGGCACAAAATGGGTATGAAATGTCACTGTGGGTCGGCATCGAATTACAAAAAAAAAAAAATATATATATATATGTTCAAAATGTTTGTCTTTAACGTTACAGTCGCCGTAATTTCTGTTTATAATTCTGAAACGTTATGTAATAATCTAAAGTTTTCCATTCATTCTGATAACGAACCTCAAAAGCTACAATTTAAGTACAGACACTTGTTTCCTATCTTTTGTTGTTTGAAAGATATCGTAAATGTGGTCCTAAGCGCTCTTTAACGTAACGACCGTATATAACGTCGTACATACGAAAAACTGGGCGAATCCTGCAAATTTAAAAATTAAACTTAAGTATTTTAATAACGATCAAGGTTTAAAGAAACTATAAAAATATATAATTTTGTATAATGCACGTTGATGGCAAATCTATAAACCGAAATATGCAGTATTTAATGAGGCATTCACATTGAGCCACTAACTCGTGTTTATGGGCCATTTTGGAGTTTAAGCCTTAACTCTACTCTTAAACTCGGAGTTTACCATACAAAAAATTTCGTTAAACTCTCCTTAAACACCACTTTTATTTGGAGTTTATGCGAATGCAACCCCTTTTTTTGACCCGATTCGGTTTGTGTCTTTGATAATCCAAACTTGCAACCAACTTGCCGACAGTTAGTCTGTTCCCGCACTGCAGGATTTAATCAGAATTAGTCCGAAGTCGTTCTGTGCACGTAAGTCTAGAATATCAACAATCTAGCGATGCAAAAACCAAAAATGTGGCTCGACAGAACTTTTTGTGCTGATTTCAACCCTACCAAAATGACCTGGCGAAATTAAAATATAAAAAAGATATCAATGGTTAAAGTAAAATTTTCTGATTTTTTTTTAATATTAATATCTTCAGAACAACATAACCTATTAAAAAACTAATGACGTCAAAATAAAGATAATTAATTTTTCTTTCATGAATGTATATAATTTATATGCCTTTTTATATTTTTAGTCCAGAAATACTAAAAAACAAAAAAAAATAAAAATATATATTTTTAAATGTAATTTATATAAAATTAGTTCTAAAACTGGTTATAGTATATACCTTGCGTAAAAGGCATTTAAATTATGTTGAAACTAGCATCAATAATTTTTTAATCGGTTAACTAGTTTCCGAGATATTAAACACATAAAAAATAGTTAAGTTGAGCTTTAGCCTCTTTTATTGGCTTTGGATTTTATTTGCACCAAACAATTTTGGTATGGTTGAAATTAGCGTAAAAAGTTCTATCGATCCTTATTTCTTGTTTTTTTTTTATAGCTAAAGGGTGGGTATTCTAGACTTATGTGTGTGTGTGTTAACTGTAGTACGGGAACAGACTAAATGAGAATAAGAAAAAGTAAACAAAAAATTGTCAAATTAAACTCTGAGTTTCTTAAAAACCCCAATGTGAACGCTTGACAGTTGTTCGTAAACTCAAAACGTTAAACTCGAGTTAATGGCTCAATGAGAACCTAATATAACATTACTTACCATACTTGACGATATTTTCCGTATGGATCGCATGAGAGGCACAAGTGAAATGAACGCGCACCGAATACATTGGATGTCATTCGGCACCTAGATGCCTCGAGATTAGTATTGGGAACTATAGAGTGCTTTTGAGGATGGAGTTTTTTGGTATCGAAAATTTTAAGTATCGGGTATTTTCCAGAGTACTGAGTACTTTCTTTAAATAAACACATGTTGGTAACATTTCAATACTTAGTGTAGAAATCTCACAAGCTGGCAGTATTTTATTCAAATTAATATATGAACCCCAAGTCACATCATATAAATGGCTAACTGTACTGGGTATAAGAATTGTACTTGAAAATTATTGAAACTACAAATTGAGTACAATAATTTCTGAGTACCGTTAAATGTAAATAAAACTCAATAATTTTTAAGTATATTCGACACTTAATACTGAGTACTTTGAATCGATCCTGAGTACATGTATCAAAGCGATTATTGGAACAGAGCAGCTTTGAGTACTGAGTACTTTCGAGTTCATCTTTTGAGTACTGAGTACTTCCGAGTTCTTTTGTGAGTACTGAGTTCTTTGGAGTACTCAGTATCGATACTTTTCAAAATCGGGTGCTCGCGATCCTTTTGAGAATCGAATTCTTCGCACTTTTGGTATAGATACTGCTCAACACTACTCAAAATGTATATAAAAAAAAAAAAACAATATATCAAGAGTTGACGGGTGAGTCAAAGAAATATTTTTTATTTCACTCGTTCTTCGCTCCCAAAATTTTCACCATATGACTGGGAAAAATGAAAAAATTTAGGGCCGTTTTCTCAAGTAACCTTTTACTTGAAAGCTCACTTTTTATTCACATAAACGTTGCATTGGAATTTATAGTTGTGTCTAAAGTAAAGCATTTCTTACTATCGGTATTTAATTTGTTTACAACTAAGAAACAAGCTTGCGCTAGAAACGCTTTAGATTAGACATAGCTATAAATTTTAAAGCAACCTTCATATACAAAAGTGAGCTTTAAAGTTAAAGGCTGCTTGTGAAAACGGCGTTTAAAAGATGAATCACTACTACCTACTAGTACTATCGATAGTTCAAGCGTCTTTGAGAAAAGCTATCACTACTCATCGATAGTGACCAAAAAATAAAACCATCGATACTATCGATAGTACGGTTGATAGTTTGTTACCTCTAATAAGCCAGTACAAACAGTTGTTTCTATCAATCACTTATCTATTGATAATTTGTAATGCTTTCGCTTCGAATTACGTATCAAGCTACTGGAGCAATAAATGCTGGCAACTCATTCATCATAACAGACTATCAAAGAATATGCAGTATATGGCGTTTACAATGTTATTAAAGTTATACATAAGTACCTGTTCTGCCGTTTTATTATTACGAAAGTATTTACATATTGACAAGCAGCTGACGTAAATTAAACACTAATCGGGTTTATGATGATTTAAACTGTTATCATTGTATTTGATCAACAACATTTAACTTTTAACAAAAATATTTACAATGAAAACATTATTACCACTTTGCCTCAGAAGAGGAGCAGGCTAGACACCTGACCTCAAAGAGTTTGATTTTTTACGAACTCACAAATAAACATTGGCAAAATTGCACGAGTAATGCCGTATTTCCACTAGTCATTAAAATGACGTGGAAATGTATTTTGTGACTATTTTTGTAACGGTGGAAAACTAGTATAAGAGTAAGCAAAAAATATTTGAACAGAAGATAAAAGGATATACAGACGGCGGCGTTGATCTGGATCAACTCGTTCATTCGGAAATACATCGGGAATTGACTGCAATCGATGCGGATTAAGTCCTAAAGTTAGTTCCCAAACTTTGTGCGGATCAGGGGCATTTTCAATGACAGCACCAACCAAAACTCAAGGAACGTATAATACCAAGAACATGCAAAACTACTTTAGACATCTACCTCGTCATCGTTCGTTGTAATCCGGTTCGCAATGCCACTTTGCGACGTTTCATGAATCGCACTAATATATAACGTTAGAGAAACGGCTTGATTATACTTTGACAATCTAATGTACTTTTCCACTTTTTCTCATATTAAAAATTAAGTTAAAAAATTACATGAAAATTCGGTTTCAGAAAGATTAGAAAAACACTACAGGCGTGTAACAATAAAGGGCAGAATAATCAACTTAAGTAAGTCATGTTTTAAAGCTGTATTTTTGTAACTCAAAATCCCCTTTGTGTGACAACTTTAAGGCGCACGCCAAAAATCGGAGGAAAAGTTCGGCCAAACACTAACATATGTGTAAGCGCCAAATCTAATCTATATATGTACATATATAATACGCGAAGGCATTTTTTGTGTAGGATAAAAGATCTACACTGTTCGCTCGATTTTCAAAAATGAGGTGTCAAATTAAAAGGCTTGGACTGTAGTTGTGCAATAAGGTTTTAATTTTGCCACCTTTTAAAAAGTTATATTCAAATTAGATAATAAAAAACAAATAAATCAATTATTACAAAATGGATATCAACCGAAATGGTTTTGAAAATCTTTGTTTCCTAGCTGAACTATAGGATAGTTGCCATCTATTCAAAAAATCATATTAGGTAAGAAAAATATTTGTCACCATATGGGTACCAAACAAAAGGGGTTTCAGAAAGTAGTAGCTTGAAAATATTTTTAATAGGGTTGGCACTTACTTGAAATGTCGAATTAAGTTTACTTATACACAAGTTATATGATATTTTAAAATATGGATTTCAAACGAAGGAGTGTTAAGAAATATTTAGTTTGAATGCTAAGAATATTTTTGAGGTGCTGAAAGAGGTTTGCCACCAGTTTAAAAAGCAAACTTAAAATTATTTAATAAGTTTAATGAATTACTAAAATATGGGTATTAGTCGAAGGGCGTTTGAAAAACTTTTATTTCTGATTTCTGATATTTAAAAAAATCAAATTCAACTATTGCATCAGTTAATTTAAATATACAGCGCAATGTCAGGTGAAGGAGAGTTAACAAGGATTAAGCTTGAAAATACTTTTGAAGAGGGCTGCCACGTGTTTGAAAGGTCTAACTCAATTAACTAATATAAAAAGTATATGAAATATAAAAATACCGTAGTCAAACGAAAGAATGTTAAGAAGTCTTTAGTTTGACAATTTGGAATTTTCGAAGAGGGTTGCCACGTGTTTAAAAATATATATTCAAATTATACATTTATATAGGAGGGTTGCCATTTGTGCGGACAATAAAACGCCAATAAGTTCATCAGTTTATTGAAATACATGTGTATCACAATGTCAGGCGAAAGACATTTAAGAAGATCTTAGTTTAGGAATACTTTTGAAAAAGAGTTTCAAAAATGGGATTTCAAATTAAAGACCTTACCTGTAGATGCGTGGTAAAGTTTTTGTTTTTTTTTAATTTAGAACTTTTTTCATCGGTAGGGTGATTAGAAATTTGTTGAAATTAAAAACATGCACTATTCCAGACTGCTCTTCACTGGCCCCCGGATCTCTTATAACTCTGACTAAGTTTTGGAATATTTTTTAAGTTTTTTAAATTAAGTTTTGCGCGTTTTTACGCCGTGCGGTTTCACTAGTATTATTATTAAAATCTTAACTAAAATAACAATTAGAATTTAATTTTAGAGTGCGATTAGAAAGTTACACTTTTCTGCATATCGAGAATTAAGATTCTTTTGGTAGAGAATGCTGTGATTCTAAACGATTTTTCTAATCAGCTTCTAACGTTTTACCTTAGAGAAATAGTTTAGAGTTTGACTCATTTCTAATCCATTCCCCAATGCTTGCTGGGATTGCACTTTTCTTTTCTGTTTTTTTTTGTGTGCAATTTTTCTCTAAATTTTTTCTACATACTTACATATGTATATGCAACTGTAAGGGCGTGACTGAGTGTTTGTATACATATGGCTACTAGATATAATAAATGGTTTAGATTAATTTGCAATTTAATGTCAATCAAGCAAGACGCCATTTGCACTCAGCTAAGCGAATGAGTGCGAAAGTGTAAATTAACTGCATTGTTTCAGAATTGTGGTGTGGAAAGAGGTCGATAGGGAGTCATGGAATCGAGATTTATCGGTTGTACGCGAAACGGTGAATAGAGAAAAATTAAATTGTGGAAACTCAACGCTATGGAAAACATGTGTGCATTAGACCGTAGCACCTTACAAGCACACAAAAACTTCGCTGCATGCCGCTGAGTGTAAAATATTTTTGCGAGCACTTTAATTTTTCGGTAACACATAGATTCGGCAATCATTTTTTTTTCGTTTAAATGGTTATACTGGAAGAAAAAGTTTAATAATTTTTGTCGAGCTTTAATTTACTGACGTTAGATTGCTACGTTAGGCTGGTAGGAGTTGTTATTTGATGGGTAAGGACTGGGACGGGATAATTGACGTCACAAGAACACTCTCTATATCATAATTTAATAACCGAATGTAAATGCCGAAGATATGATGAAAAATGTTAAATGGCGACCGAAGCATTCGGCAAAAAAAAAATAGCAAATCTCGAAATTGTAATGCAAAAATGGTTTAGACCCAGGGGTGTACGGCGAGCATGTATGTATGTAAATATTTTTTATTTATCCAAAAGCTGAACGATGAAAAATATCTAGATTCAATTAAGGAACAATTTTAATGAAATGAAATTCAGAATTTATAAGAGACCTACGAAAGGGTAAATTAGGGATAATCACGTGATTAATTAATTACACAAAATAAACGTAATCTGTGAATTTGTTAATATAGTGCACGTGCAATATAACGAATCTAATGTTGTGCGTCTAATTCATAAAATCAAAAAAATCGTTAAATCGAGTGATTATTTTTTTTGCCTATAATACCCCCATCTTTTCAATGAAATAACTAAATGCATTCAGTTTAAAAAATATATATTGTCTGTAATTCAACGACAATAAAATTCGCGCTTTTTATGTTTGTACTACATCGCTCTCACCCGCTTCACATTTCAAAATTATTGATATCCATATTGTAAAAATTCATTTAAATGACTGAAAATTTTTAAAATTATGTACTTTTCAACTTGAATTTTCAAACATTTGGAGTCCTTGCTTTACATATGTTGCTTAGAAATAAAGCCTTTTCAAGACTCTTCCGATTAAAACCTAGATTGTAATTACTCATTAAATTTTTAATATAATTGTATTTGAATTTAGATTTTAGACAGGTGGCAACCCTCTTCAAAAATATCAGAAAATTCTACATTTCTAATTTAAACTCGACTTTTAAAACAGGTGGCAACCCTCTTAAAAAATCTCAGAAAATTCTGCTTGTTCAAGATGAACATTTCTAATTTAAATTCGACTTTTAAAACAGGTGGCAACTCTCTTCGAAATATTTTCATACTAAAACCTTCTTAAATCCCTCTCGTCCATATTGTGGCACATATTCCAATTATCAAATTCCTTTAATTCGATTCGTCCTCTTTTTCATTTTTGTATTCGAATCGGTGTTCCTTTTGGTCTTCGTATTCCTTTTCGTATTCGTTTTCGTATCATACGTCGTACGTCATCGTCACCATATTCGTATTCGGCCTAGTGTTCAAATTCGTTTTCGTTGTCGTCTTTTTATTCCTCTTCTCCTTCACCTCCGTATTCGTCTTCATATGCATCTTGGTGTTCGTCTCCGGCTTCGCCGCTATAATCACATTTGTCTTTGTCTTCAGATTTGCCTTAGGTTTAGTTTTGGTATTTGTCCTTAACCTTAGGAGTGTGATATATGTATATATTTACTTTTAAAGATATTTACTTGTTGTACTTAACAGGAACTTTAAAATACGAGTATCAGCATTATAAATAATTCTGAATTTAGAGATGTATATAGCCATTACCTTAAACCAATTTTAATATATATATATATTATCAAAATACTTTATGTTCTGACAGTTCAAAGCCAATCGTCGCGATTTTGCTTGGTATTCTTAGTACTATTTTACACATGACCTTCTATGTCCAAGAATTTCCATTGAATTAAAATTTTTGATTTTATTTAATTAAATTTCATAACCTCTTTGCCCTGGCCTAGGAACATCGAGTTTGTTATTTTTAGCTACTACCCTCTAGGAATCGGGAGAAGTTTTACTTGCAGCGATTTACATTCATATGTACATACGTTAGTATGTGAAATCACTTAAAGCCAATTTCTTGATTATAAACTACTATATACATATAGGCATATGTATTGAAATACACCGTCCCTGCAGTCTTATTGATGGGCTCCACTTTGTTGGCCACACAATTTCGAAAAAAATAACAATGCACCGATGACATTCTGTGCTTCGACTTCTGTTTTATACCAATTTATGTAGCCATGTAAGTATCTTTACCTGGGGGGTATAATCATATCTATAATTTTACATACATATATACATACAAAGCTATATACATACTTACATACAAACCTTTGTACGAGCGTAACGTCCTTGGAGTTGTCAAAGTGACGGTTGAATGGCAATTTGCTGATATTGAAATATGTATTAACAATAATAAAATTATAATATTGCATGTATTTTTAATACATTTTTTTTTTGCATACAAACATCTGCATGATGACGATAGAAGTAACGCATACATATATAATACAATAGCTTTACTGATATGGGTCAGACAATGGGCTAGATTTCATTTGAAAATCAGTATACGAGCATTTTACATAATCGCACATACATACTTACATGAATACATATGTATGTGCGAAGGTAAATATTTAATATGCTATTTCTGTGCTCCAGTTCGATTGACGCATCCATTTGATTTGAATATATTTCATTTGTCAATACATATAGTCTTTTGACATACCTAATACATATTTATTTATTTATATGATGCAATGGTAAATGAAATTTTCGCTTTTTGTATAGATTGCATACTTACATATATACAAACATATGTATGCACTTACTTGTAATGGAAATGATGCAATCATAAAGGAATATTTTGTGTTACGTACACCCAAAATAATGTTAGGAGAATGCTTACATACATATGTATGTATACTTGTCTAATTGAGTCTAATTGAGGCGAGTGAGGTGGAATTTAAATGAATACTTGTACATCTTTTCTATGTATACTTGAGACCCCTTCAAAGGGTGGTCAGAAGTTATTTATCGTATTTAATATGAGTATTCTATTAGAAAGAGTTCAGAAATTATAAAAACTAGGGTCCGCAAATAATAATTATTTTGTTAAAATGAACTTAAAAAAAAATTGCCGAAAGTCTCATAAAATCTAGGCAGCTCAAGAGAAAGTCTTAAGGTGATTCACCTCACTGTTTTTTAAACAGCTGCGACAGTGTGATACACTCTAAAAAAAAATGGTGTAGATTTCCTAGCTAAAAGGTAGGTTACTGATTTCCTACCTTATTATTCCCGAAATTATATGCTCGATTATTCTACGAATAGTTTGTTTAAATTTCGGACTTTTTAGAGTGTAATATAGCTGCTGTGGTGTGCGTAAATTAACTACAAATGTGTGTACAAGCTACAAGATACACATCTGCTGTTTTATTTCACCCGTAGAATTGTGTAAAGCCGCTAACAAAAAGGATTTTTACACACGAAAACGTGTAAATGAGAAAAATACGTATTATTTGCGTAAATTTACCAAAAAAATTTAAAATTAAACAAAAATTTACTCGATTCATAGTAGCATTTTTAAACAGATTTTTTAGAGTATAGTAAAGTAAGTAAAGAGAAAGTACTCCTACTCTTTGCCGGGTGAAATCAACTCGAGTGTGAGTGTATCTTACCTTGCCGACTTATCCACAACGCAATTCCCTGTAATATAAATCTGTCCTCGTACACAAATGAGTTTGACTGGGGAAAGTTCCATTGCTAATGTCGAGCAGTTTAGCAGATATTCGACCGTTCCTTAATGCCAGCTCTGCCTGGGAATCAATACAGTGATCTGGTTAATGAATTAGCGCCCTGCATAAAATCCCACGAACGCTCCTTAAGGGAAACACCAGAAGCTACTATTGCCTTCTAAACAAAAAAAAACATGTTTTATTTAGCAGCAAAAAATTAAAAAACAAGTAATTTTTAAGCAAAAAACAAAACCGACTTCAATTCTTATATAAAAATTTAAGAATATTGTTAGTTAGTTCACAAACCAATGATCGGATCTAAACCAAACCAGTTTAAAAGTTCCATTTCAATTTAGTGCGATGTTAAATGAAACATTAGAATACGGGTGTCAAACAAATGAAATTAAAGAAATTTTTTCTACAGAATGTTTTTGAAGAGGGTGCTACGCGTTTCAAAAGCCAAATTTCACTTTTAACATTTATGTAATTGATATGAAATAGAGCGTTATGTTCAAAGTGGCATTTAGATGAAACTAAAAGTATATTCATACAGATAAGGACTATCTAAGAAAGATAAGGTTTTCTTCATACTGATCATCATAACTCTATAGCATTCAATATAAGAGATTGAGCGGTAGCTCTAACATTTTATAGCATAACATTATACCTGGGCATAAGCTAGTATTTAATTAATATAAATTTTGCACAAATATTTCCTAGCTGCAATTTTCTTTTCCACTGTCCCAACGTGACATGAAACAAAGAAGCGCAGACAAATTTCAAGAAAGAAACATAAGGGGTATTCTCTGAGTCTTGCAAAGCCCTTGCACGGTGCACGGATTGCACGGTTTGCAAAGCTGTCCCATACGAAAACCGGTTTTTACCGTGCAATCCGTGCAATATGTGCACCATGCAAGGCCTTTGCAAGACTCAGAGAATACCTCTATAATTTTTCATAATTGCATATATAAGTATTTATATCATTTCATACCAACCAATAAAAAAAAGAAAGCAACATTGTCTTTCTTAAATAAATATTTTCATATGAATTCAATGCATTTGTTTTTATTAAAAATTTCTCTCTACCCTGTAGCCAAATCACATAGCAGCTAATCACATACGTGAGGTGAATGCACCAACAAAATAATATTATATGTAAATATGTTTGTCTGTCTGTACGATGTTGCAGATTCATGAAGAAAGAAGATATCATTATTGGTTGCACTGTAGTGGGAACGCCAGATATGTATATTGTATAAATGTAATACACACATACGTATATACATATATACATATTCATACTTCATAGCGGCCAGACACTAGCTAAATTCCCGAGCAGTGAAGCCTTGAGGTCGTGTAATACTTTTGTAAATAAAATCAATTGTAGTACTTTACTGAGCTTATCAGCGATAGACTATCTAATAAGTATGTATAACTACATAAGAAAATTCTTTTGTTTTAATGCGTTTTGGAATGCCATTCGATTTTATTTAAGTATTTAAATGTTGATATAACAATGATATTTGCATGTAACTAAAAGAACTTGGTTGTCGACTATGTACTATGTATTGTAAGGCTATATGTGTTTGAATGTTCATTATTAATTTTTTATTTTTAAATATCTCTATTTTTTTATTTTTTTCCAGTTTGTTTCGAAGCCATTGCCCATTTCTAGCCGAAATGCATATTTACAAAGTCTTATCAGCTATTTGATCGGCTTTGGTAGACAGACTAACTTCGGCCCTAACATTCATTTGGTGGAATTTCGCATACCTATGGACATGCCATCGAACATACGTACATACATATATAGGTACTTAGAGATTCTGAAGACAATTTATACGTATGTACATATGTATAATTGTATACATACTATGTAAATATGTACATACATATATATGTATTTATAATTTTTACTAGTTTACACATCTATTTAGGTGCATGCTCATACAGATACAGGGGCATGTACCACCCCTGCAGCAAAATTTTAAAGACAGTCTCACAAAGCGCTAGTTCTGAACTACATATATCGGAACTATCTCTGAACTAGTGCAAAAAGGAATGCAGAGCGGGACAGTTGAATATTGCGGTGTAAATGTGCAAATGCTCACTACTCGTACAATAGAAAGTAGCTCAGCAAGAAGACCTCCCACTCAAACATCGTTGGTCGCGAGTTCAAATCGCGGTGGCGGCAGTTGTGAGTTTTCGAAATTAATGAATTTAAATTGTTGCGTGCAGCTTACAATAATTTTTTGCTTTTAATAAAATAAGTAGCAAAAATGGAATCTGTAACAGAAAAGAAAAAACGAATCTTAAAAACGATTTCTTAAAGAAAAAAAACTGTCCAAAACGGAACCGGTTAAAAACTAGTTGCAAAGTAATGCACTGGGCGGCAGTTGCCACCGCCAATGGCATCGCCGTGTAAAACTGGACTGTTGAAAGCATTGCTTGGGTATTGATCTAGAACTGTCGGCAAAAGGTCTAGTTCTACGCTAATTCTGAGCTGGTGAGATTTTCTGCAGGGACGCATTACGCTGCACAGTGGTTCGAATCGCAAATCTAGCAGGACAAACCAATTTATCAAATACACTTTGATGAATTTTAACACTGAAGTCGTTAACTACAATTTCAAAATGGCGGATCCAATACGGCGGACGAAAAATTTAAAACATCTATTAAATTGGGTATCTGGGCGTTTTCTGAGTCACTGATTACGAATCTATCTAAAAAAAAAACGAAAAATGCAAAATGGCAGATTCAATATGACGGATGGAAAATTTAAAAAATTTGTAGCTTTTTATGAAACTGGGGGTATGGTGGTTTTCTGGGTGGCTGAATACGAATGCAGAGTCATTTACTAAACATTTAAAATTACGGATCCAATGCGGCGGAGGACAAATTTAAAAAATCTCAACCCTTCATATATAAGAATTTGATAATCAGAGATTATACTTATGACGGCTACAAATTTGTTAAAAGTTTAATAATGTTTATGTAGAGAACGAGTTATTTAAAGATGATTTATGATTATGTATTTTGCATTATAATAAAATTTTCTTTTATTTACAACTCATAATAATATCTAATGACTAAATTCTTTTTAAAATAATGTAATCGAACAGATGATTCTCTAATAATTATATTGCTTATTATAATTATGCGCCAACCATTTATTGACAAATTTTGATAATTTATTTTATTATTATTTTATTTGTGTTTAAATCCAAGTTTGAAACTTTGTGCAACATTCCAATAAAGGTAACAAACTTTCGTAAACATTTCGATGTTTTTAAATAGGTGTAATTAGTTTTATAGCCCATTCAATTTAAGTATAATTAAGAGCAAGCTCGAAGCAGGTAGAGCTTTCCGTTGATATTTCAAATTTTTTTTTGTTGAAGACGTCGCTTGTTTGACTTTCGTCCAGCTAGATTGGCGTTTTGAACCACTGTGCGCTGCTGCTTTCAAATCGGCATTTTTGCAAAGCGAGGTGCTAAATTGTTATGTGCATAGATATTAGCACACTTTTTATTGTTTGTAGACGCCGCTTTATGCAGCTTTCATTATCATATTTCATATGGAATTTTAAATACAAAGCCTTCAGTTTGGCTACAAAGCGAAACTGTGAATAATGTCACAATATTTGCAGAAAAAAAACTATTGCTATGAAAAATGTGTAGACTTTGCATTTCTGAGAAATTCGACATAAAATAAGGAGATGTGCATGCGATAAGCTATCAAAATAATATTGTATATTTCGGGACGGAAAAATTTAAGGCTATGAGCAAAATTGTAGTCCGTAATAAAAAAAAAATAAATTGCATACTAATTTTCTACAATTTTAACCTAATAATTATTGAAATATCGTAGTTTTGGCATTTTTTGAAAATACCGTTATATGGAGAGTGGGCGTGGCTACAGTCCGATTGCACCCGTTTTCAATACTACATACCAAATTTTGTTGAGATATCTAAATGTTTGCACGAGTTATCGTATGCATTTTTCTATATCAATCTCGATTCGTTTTGGCTATGACAAACAATCGTTATGTGAACAAAGTTATAATATCTTTGCGCACTAATGAACAAGGCTCGATTGGAGCTGTACTTTTAGGATCCAGCAAATACGACAATTTTTATGCCGCCAAGCTTTAAAGCTAAGTAAAATAGCTACAAACTTTTTTCCGCGATCTGGCCTAATGTGTATCTATTTTATTTTATATTGGTTCATATGTAAAGGTGTAGTAAGAGTAGCGCATTTATCACCTTTGAGTATAGATCAAAGCAAAATTAAAAATCATTGCACAATCACAACAATTGACATAATTGTTGTATCAATTGCCTTTATAAATAGTGTTCTTTACTAAGTGTTCGCACACTTACCATTCTGCTTTTAGTTGCACTCATTGAAATTTATAAATATTTATCTATGCAATGAATTGTCGCATGTGGTATATTTTTATTTTTTTTTTGTACGTTTTGTGACATTTTCTCGCAATCAGTAAAGTGCTTGATATTCAAATAAATATTTATTACTTAATATAATTATAAAGTAATTTTAATACTATTTGTATGCACTCACTGGATATTATGAAATAGTTAGAAGTTTAAGAAATGTCTAGAAGTATCGTAGTATAACGGACATTTTTCATATCAAATTATAAACAGGTGAAGTAATAAAAAAATTGTTCCGCTCTATTTTATTGACTATTCGGCTATTTTATGAAAATTTTTTCAGCAAATTTTTAAATAAGATAGCTCAAATCCTTCTTCTCGCTCTTGGTTTTTCGCCTGGTATAATTTCAGCATGGATTTTTTTTGAAGTTTATATATACTCGATATCTTATAATTGAAACATTATGGTTTAAATACCCAGTCTATGAAAGTCAAAAATAAAACTATACAATTTATGTCCAGTTTTTGTCATGAAAATTTAGTTACAGTTTTTTAATTGCCAAAAATATATGTCCAGTTTTCATTTATCAACTACTATGTCCAGCTTATGAATTAACGAAAATTTATGCTAGATTGTGAATTAATAAAAATTCATGGCCAGTTTTTAAACGACCGACAATTTGCGTCCAGTTTTTAAATGATCAAAGGTTTAGTTCCAGGTTTTGAAGGACCACTGACTAATGTACAGTTTTTTGTATTCAAAATATTATTTCTAATTTATACAGATATATAAAGCCACAATTTATGTCCAGCTTTTTAAATTACTAAAAATCAGAGACCGTAATAGTTACAACTTTTATTAAAAAAATCGCTATTTAACAATTTTCAATTTTTACTTTTATTTAATTACTCTTTCAATAACTGTTATTTCTGTCTTTTATTTGATAAATCAAAAATAACTATTATTTTAGATTTTTATCTAAATAATCTCCAAATAACATTTATTTGTGATTTTTAAATTATATGCCTTACATAATAGTTATTGAAGACTCAAAAGTCATGAATAAAACTCAGTCATTGACCTTTATTTTTTAAATTATACTTATAAAAATCATTTGTATAAGTCGTAGTAAACCTTTGTTTCCCAACACCTTCTTAACTCCGAAAAATGTTAATGACTTTTATACGAATGATTTAAAAAATAAGTGGGTGACTGATTTATATTGATGACTTTTAGAAGTATAAGTCACTGACTGATTTTTATTGATGACTTTTGTAAATAAAAGTTTTCAATAACTGTTATCTAAGACATATAATATAATAAATCAAAAATAAAATGTTTTTGGGTTTATAATATAAAAATAAAAAATAATTGTTATTTTTTTTTAATTTTGCGTAAAAATTGCAAATAAAAATTTATTTTCAAATTTAAGTGTCGGTTAAAAAAGGAATCGATTGGTATGTATCACTTCGTTGTAGAACATTTCCTTCATAGTGAATTTTTCCATGACAATTTTCATCAATAACTGTTATGTGCGGTTCCTGCTAAAAATATATGTCCAGTTTTCAAATAACTAAAAATTATGCCCCGATAAAGCAGTCATTATGTTTAACCAGAGCTTTTACCTTCGATTTGTGTTAACCGGACATTGAAAAACCGGCCCTAAATCCAGCTTTTAAATTAACGGAAACTTATGTTCACTTTTAGATCGCCAAAAATTTATGGCCAGTTTTTAAATGGTCAAAGTTTGTGACCAGCCTTTAAGTTAGCAAATATTTATACATATTTAGTTCTGCGCCACGGATGGTTTATGTTCATCAAGAATTATGTTCAGTTTTTAAATTACTAAAATAATATTTGCAGTTCTTTAACTACAAAAAAATTATGTTTTTAAATTATAAAAGCTGGCCCAGTTTTAAAATGACAAACATTTATGTCCATATTAACATGAGTTTTAAACTATTGATATGAAGAAATTAGAAGCATAAAGCGTGTATTCGGGAATAAAACTGTTAGTTTAATATTTAAATACCTACCGTTTAGAGCAGCACGACCTAGTGCACATAAATCTGTAAAGAAAAAAAATATTTGTTTAGTAATTATCAGGAAAATTGCTATTAAAAGAATATGTCTACACATCGAGCCCTAACCGCCAAAAAGATGTAAGAGACATTTCTTTTTTTAATTTTCTCTTTGATGCAAAATTATTTCTAGAGCATCAAGATGCATTTTTGGATCGAAAATAAAATTTAGAAAAAAATTTCGCTTACACCTTTTTGGCGGTTAGGGCTGGACATGTATTCAATGAAAATATTGGATTGCGAAAGATATAGCAGTAGCTATATCACAAAGATGGCTCACACTCAAGGATATTACATACTGTATTGTGGATCGAGAACGAAAAATGACACTGAAGATGGCACAACGCCGAAACCGGTTTGTCTCCAAACCAAATTTGACAAGGGATGACGGAAAATCGTTCCACAATACATTATACTCCTACCCTGTCGGAAACACAAACAACCAAAAAGAAGATATTACATACAATGACAGTCGCCCGATTTATATATTCTATAAAGACCAATTAAATGAAATTTAGTCAATCACTTCCAAATCCCAAGTATTTCGGAGTTCTGTAGCTAGGAAGAAGTCATCGATCTAACTTTTGGGTCGAAAGGTCACAAATACACAAATAAGGCTTCTTCCTTTTGGAAAGTCTCGCAAAACAAATTGGAATCAAAACCAAAAAAAAA
>NW_023458555.1:16886868-16898963 GCF_013731165.1 Rhagoletis pomonella | reverse complement strand
CTGAACAAAATTTGTCGATAAAAAAGCGGATTTTCTGCCAACTTTTCACACATTCAACACATTTCGAACCGAACACTGATTTTGGTAATAAAATTCAATGATTTGCAAGCGTTGCTCGTTAGTAAGTCTATTCATGATGAAATGTCAAAGCATACTGAGCATCTTTCTCTTTGACACCATGTCTGAAATCCCACGTGATCTGTCAAATACTAATGCATGAAAATCCTAACCTCAAAAAAATCACCCGTTACTTCTTCTGATGACGCATAACTTCCATTACAAAAAAAAAATGAAATCTAAAAAAATTTTATACTAAACAGTTCACCCGATTGTTTCGTAAATATTTCTGATTTTAGTTAAACAAACGCTTGCACAAATACAGGCATGTTAAAGAATTCCAAAGAAATATGTATGAGATCTGCATTCCAACAAATACTTTTCAGAATGGCCCATTAATTCTGGCGCTCTGAAATCAAAATCAAACTTTTCGCCTCATGTAAAGGCCGCTTTAAGTTAATTGATGGCAATTTTAAAGTTCATATAGCTGCAATAGTGTGATACGATTCGTCGTTATGAAAATCTATATTTCCACTGATAGCCAGCTGGCTTTTAAATCCAATTCCAAAGATATGGCTGAGACATTTCAGATGAGCTCGTCGTTACTACACTACCCTTCGAGTTACTAAGGAATTGTCCGCTATTGCAGAGGAACGGAGGTGTGTCAAACTTGGGCCAAACTTAAGTCAGCAATGCACAGAATCCATTTTCGGCCTCTGGAGCCGGCTTACAAGAAAAATAAGATACAAGCTTCCTGGGATGACTTTCCTGCAACAGCTATTGGTATGTAAAAGAGGTGGAAACTACATAGATAAATAAAATATATATATATGTTCACTGTAGCTGTGCGCTCTTACTGGACATAGGGCTCAAATGCTTCGACAATATCATTTCATTAGTGCCAGCCCCGGACGAGATTGTATAGTGAGCTCGAGAGGCACAATAGACCAAAGTCGAAGTGCACATACTCTACAAAAATTTGTATATCTAAAGGACAGATAAATTTTAAAATTGACTTGAAAAAGTGGCTGTTTTCTTTTAAAATGAGTCCTATTTCAAATTTTGTTTGTTATTTTAATTATTGGTCACAGTCATGATCAGGTTAACACAGAACGCCCGATACGTATTTACACAAGCACACAGATGCATATTTACTTTCTAAAGAAATCAGCTTAAATATTTAATTGAATTGTAATCCTCAGCGTGACTTTCAGAATTTATTGTTTGCAGTACGTGAACTACTACATAAAAAAAAGTTTTTAATAGGTTCATGTGTACCTACAAGCACTTATTATATTGTTTACAAAAAGATAGGAGCGTACGTATGTATGTTCGTATATACATAGGTTTTGTATTTACACGCTTTCGAATAACGTGAATGGATATGTTTTATTTTTCAAACATTCTTTAGCAATCACTTCACACAATTAAGTAACAGCTGTGCACCAAATAAAATGCATCGATAAGTTTCCATTAATGTGAAATACATAAATATCTATTGTTCAACCATATTCAATAATATTTACATAATTTCAAACGTCTAAAATGCATTAGGGTGGCTCAATTTGATAGAAGTTTTTTTAAATATTTAACTTTTGACTGTTGGAATTTTGAGAAAGAAAAGCCAATATTTTTAGTTTCTTATTTTAAGAATTGGTTAAACTAAGTGACTCGATATTTTGTGGACTTTCCGTTAATATTTTCGAAATTCCTTCTTTCGAAATTTTTTGAACTGCTTCGTGACTTCGTACTCAATTCAAGGCCTTTTGAGATCTGTTGCTAATTGCCAAGTTAAAGTACTAAATCTGCATGTTTATAACTGCCATTCTTGTAAATTCATGTAAAAATTCTGTTTCTTTAGATGTCAACGAAATCCTGCATTCATGGTCGGATGTAGTTTATATATATATATAATATACATATGTATACATATAGCTTACATGAAAAGGAATAATAGCTAAGTTATGCATACTTTGCAATACACTGCATAAAATGTCATTTTTACGTAGAACTTAAAAACCAACAGACTTCTACATACATATGTGAAGCTCATTTAAAAGATTCCGTATGTGACAACCCTCATGCAATGCCAAGTATGTAGAACTGAGCCTTAACTCCGCAAAAACTTTTTGCCGATCTGTGGCGCGGGAGTTGAGATATTTGAAAATCCCTTATTTAAGTTTTTATATGGTTCGCATTTAAAATGTATAATACTTTCATACATAAAAAGGAAAACTCTAAAATAGCCTTTCCGACAGTTAGTGCATAAGTTGACATATTTCGATACTTGTATTTAGTATAATCCAATTGGTTTAATATTTAGAAAGCTTGCTTTACAAATGTTTTCTTTCTATTAGCTGGTTTTTATTCAAAGTATAATTTGGAATTAAAAATGTTCTCTTTTTCTTAAAGCTTTATATCTTTCATTTAAGGAGCACCCTATAATACGGGCTACTCTACTGTACATACGCACTCAATCACGAGCTCACTTATTCTCTTGTGCCAAATAACAATTAATGTAGTTATTTGTATGTACACTGACCCCGCTCATTAAATCAACTCAAAGCAATGAAATGTATGCAGTGTGCTCGTACATTAAGTATTTACTCGTATAACTTAATGACATCTTAATTGTCTTGTCACTGTTATCAGTTTCCTTCGCATTTAGCCAACAAACACTTCCTAGAAGCACCCACAGCGATTGACATTTGCTGTTCTTTTAAGCTGTTTGTGCAATTTTGTTGATTCCTGGAAATGTTTTCGAAATGATAAAATCAGAATTCATTGGTTTGGCATAGTTAATATTATTGTTATTTATGCAGGATTACCGTTTTTGAATTTCAGTTGCATACGTCATTTCAACAAGCAAATAAACAAATTGTTAGCCACTTTAGAGTGCGTTCAAGTAAATAGGTAAATAAGAAGAAAAATCTATTTGATTGATAGGTACTTAATTGTTTGTTTTATAAAAGACTCGGAAGAATTAAAATAGTTTTTTCTTAAATCTAATCCGAATTCGCACTAGGCAACGACTTTTATTATAAATGTTATGGCTTACAACCATGCAGAGGGGGTAATAGTTGATTACTATTGGCCACAGTGCCTACCCACTACTTTTTAGTCCAATAAATATATTTTTTTTTATGAATACTTGCAAACATACTGGTCTTCCCTCTCGCGGAGTTAATCAGCCAGGATGCAATGAGGCTTAGTAACTGAAAAGCCGGACTTTTATTTTTTTTTTGTCCAGTAAAAACAGTTAAACTTGGTAAAACATTTTTTAAGGCCGAAATAAAAGTCCTTTTCAAATACAAAACAAACTGCTTAACCAAATTAAGCAAATCTGGTATCAAATGAAAGTGGACTGAAATAGTTTTCAAACAGAATTATCTAACCGAAGATTACCAGCTATTCATATGTTTTTTTTTTTAATTTAAAAAATTCATATACCTGGCCACAAGCTAAGTTCTATGGCAATTATATAATATTTTTTTTTTAATATTTGGCAATAGGTGGCATTCCTTGTTAAGTTATTTTAGTTTGAAAGGTATTTTAGTCCTTTTTCATTTGATACAACATTTTTTATTTGGATAAGCGGTTTCTTTATTATTACGAAATGACTTTTATTCGGCCTCAAAGATTATTTGGCTAAGTTTGACTGTTATTAATGGATTAAAATAATAAAAGTCCAGATTGACCGATTAATTTATTTCAAAAAATTAAATTTAAATCCAAAAATAAATTTTTTTCTAATGACTTTTATTATAAAAGTAATAAAAGTCCGGGCCCCTATTGAAGTATGCCACTAAGGCATGTATTCCTTAATATTGAAGCAAAATAATGAAATGCCGTTTTCACTGCTATACCGTTATGGTAGGCGTGCTGGGCTTTGGCCTGTCAATTGGACATTTAGAAAAATACGTTTATAAGTTTTTAGCTTTTCTGTCTTCACTATGTCTTCGTTTTCGGATCCTTTTTATTGGGTTGAGTGTGAAATATTAAAAAAAGATATCTTTATCACAAGTTTTGAGTAAATATATGTTGAACTAAAAAGTGATAAGAAATCACTTGTTTCATGCCATCATAACATATCTCTCTTAACCCTTTTTCAATTTCTTTGAAAAAATTCTTTAATTACAGTGTTGGGTAATTCTAAATCAGCCGCGGCGTTGTCTGTTCGTTAAAGGCATAAACAGCTATGGTTTAGCAAAAAATAAAAGAGCTTTTTTATTTTATTTTTAGTTTTTCCATACACCTACAGTGTTTTCGGAGTCATTTTGGCCCAAATTATTATTTAGTATTTCACAGGAACTTTAAACCGGGAAGCATAGAGCACTTGCAAATAAAGTGTCTGCCTGTGATATACAAAATATTAACTGAATTCATATCGAAATATCGTTCCTTGTTGTCTTAAAATTTAATCATTTCTATTATTGGGTCAAAATGATCCCAAAACAGTAGAAGGGTTAATCCTTTAGCTATTCCATACAAAAAAAAAAATATATAATCACTTTAAAAGTGCCATATGTAATACTAATTGATTAATGATTCTTCCACGCCTTACTTATTTTAGCTTCACGCTTTGCAACACAAAAATTATCGATTGACGTAGATTGACGACTGCTGTTGATCGAAATCTCTTTTCACACCAAAGTGTGAAAAATGCTCCTTCTGCAACGTTAATACGGCGTAACTGCTCATTTCTTCTACTCAATGGTTAACTGAAAAACAGTAATGAAAAAAAAATAAACTAAAATAAATAGAAAAAGTATTCAAGTAGCAACAACAATGCCAGCCGCGCACATATAGAAGGAATACGCACGGAGGTAAGTTGATACATATTTAGGGGATTCACAAGACGTGTTAACCGTCGTAAAATCTTAAGGTTAACATCTTTTTTAATTAAAATGGTTTTAGGGGATTTCTAACTAAACCGAAATTCTTTTAAACTGATAAAGAATATATAATTAGCCAACCCCCCAACCATTTTAACCGCTATTTTACATAAACAAGTGTTAAGCTTAAGATTTTACGACGGTTAACACGTCTTGTGAATCCCCTAATTAAATATGCTTTTCTACCAAATGCAAATACATTCAAGTAATTTAATAGCTTTTAGCGCTAAAAAGACGTTTATTATATACTTGAGCGCGTGTACGAATTTAACACATTTGCTTATGCACGAGAGTATGTTAACATATGTACATACATACATACATACATACATATGCACATATATATGTTCGTATTATTTTCTGGAGCTTCTTTATTCATGTATTGGGTCATACGAAAAGTCCTTACGACATTTCAGGACACATTTTTAGTGTAGACATTTCTGGGATTCGTTGCTTGCTCTTAAAGTTATGTACATATATTGATAAATTGGTAAAATATTTAAAGAAATACGCTATGTGATATTTTTTTACTATAAAACAGGGACAGGCTTCATAGCTTTCATGAACATCAGAAAATTTTACTTCAACCGATTTCTGCATTTTAAACTAGGTGTTTGACAGCTGAGCAAAAGCCATATAAAAGGAAAATCCGTAAAAGATAAGCCATAAAAGCCATAAAAAGAGAGCAATATAAAAGATTATATGAAGCGACTGATATTAATTCCTGAAAGCTCACCAGAAGTATAGAAGAAATGCTACCGGAGGTATTTGAACCTTAGGTTCGCAAAGGCAGGGCACCAGAGAGCAGATGTTGAGATGATACCACCTCACCATCCTCCAAGTAGCTGGTGTAGTAAGAGTCATCGGCGATATACAGCCTTACTGCATGCTTACCTATCCGCAATGATGAGTTAGAACTTCCACTGTAAGTGAGAGGTGTAGGCTGCTTAGTCCCAGAGCTCCCTGGACAGCTCCGGTCTGCACGTGGCCAGAAGGACTTAGCCGCCTTGCATTCAAAGGTCTTCGCTCAGCAGATTAAACTCACCTAGACTTCGTCAAACCAGGAACAATTCTTCAAGGGTTCCCTGTCTTGCCAGCTCAACGGCCATGCAGTTTCCAGCGCCTTCATTGTGACCCGGAACCCAGATGAGCTTAATTGCATATTAAACCAAAGCGTTCGATAGGAAGGTCACGCAAGTAGTCAAGAGCCTTAATAGCTGTTTGGCTGTCGGAACAGATACTTACATCTTTGAAAGGTGTTACGCCGAGGAGAAACCAATCCGAAGCCTCCGATATTACGGCTACCTCTGCTTGCATAACGCCACAGTGATCGAGTAGCCGAAATTTCAGGTTGACGGAGAGTTCTTCGCAGAAGATGCCTTCACCTACCTTACTATTCAGCCTTAATCCGTCAGTAAATATGGCTTGAACTAAGAAGCACCGAAATAGTCATGAAATAGTCCTTAATAAGTTTTATACAGTCCAAAACTAGTACTGAAATAGACTTGAATTAGTACTGAACACCTCCCGTGCTAGTCCCGAAATAGTCTTTAACAGACCGAATAGCATCGAAAAAACTCGCGAACTTATATTGGAACAAGTATTGAAATGATACCAAAATAATCCTAAAATACATAGTCCTGAATTAGACCCAAAAAATAGTTTTAGACTGGATCAAAAATGATGCAGTACTAGACTCAAATCTGTCCTCAAATATTTGTTAACTAGTCTCGTATTGGTCCTCAATAGGTTCTGAAATAACACCGAACTAGTCCTGGAAAGGTTTCGAAATGATCGCAAACTAGATCCCAAATTGTTCTAAACTGGCCCCTAAATGGGCCTGAAATAGCCCAGAATTGGTCCAGAAATGTTTATTTGTACAAAAAGCTTTTACAAATTTTCTGCTGGGTAAACGTTAATTTTACAAATACCGAGAACTAAGATGTTTACACATAAAAAAGGTAAAGGCCTTGCAAACACATGCCGAACAATTTGTTAAGTCTATGGTGAGAATGCTATGAATGAACGTCGGACCCAGCAGTGGTTTGATCGATTTCGTAGAGGAAATTTTGATGTCATAGATGTACATCGCTGTGGTCAGTCAGTCACTGGGAAATAATGCAAATGGTTCAGCCGCCTGTCAGGAGGAGAGAGCGGAGGCACTAAACTAAAGATACTTCTTTTCAAATGGAGACTTATCATATGACCTATTTAATATATTTTCAGTAAATAATTTTTTTTTTAATTTACCGAAAAATCGGCGTATACTTTTCATATGACCCATTATGTATGTATGTATGTATGTAGGTTGGCTTGTTAGTTGCCTGACTGTCAGACAATCGTATCGATATCTCAAATAGCAACGCTGTGAGCGTTCAATGTGCCAATTATGAATCGCAAACGCGTCGAATCACATGAAATCACTTAAATTGATATGAATGGCTTTGGGGCGCACATGGGTGGCAGTGCACTTTTATTTCTTAGCATTGTGAAATACATATATTGATGATACCGAATTAATTTGTGAAAATAACTCATTTACTGTAGATAATAAATAGTTATTTCAATAGATTGGCAACGTGCGGATTAAATAAATTATTTCCTCATGGTATTTTGATTAAAAAATAAATATAAGGAATTTTTCTTCTCCTCTCCTCATCATCTTCTTCTTATTTGACTACACAAACGTTGCCCGGTTTGGGCCAAGGCTAAAAAACTTCGCCAATTGCCACTTTCCTTTCGGAAGTTGCGCCAGCTCTTCGTTCCGGGTGTAGATAGGCTCTTCTGTACATCGTCCTTTGATTTCGGTATACACCCAGGGTAGCCGAGTCACTAGCACTTTTTGACAGTGCATCATCATTCATACTTACGACAAATTTGTAAGCGCTTAACTATGTTCTTGAAAGCCCCCAAAGCCTTCTCTATTTGTTCATCGCCGTATCCCATTGAGCTCTTGGTTGCGGAGATCAACTAGTGTGTGCGAACATTACGACATATGGTTTTAAAGTACATATATATGTTCATAACGGTGGCCCCTAGTTATATTGAGAAAAAAGTGACAATAGCCTAAAGACTAAACTAGTACAAGTCGCATAAAATCTACTTTTTATTAAGGTATAACTTCTAGAGCGATCTGACCCAAAGCTCGGGGTTTTCAGACGTTCATTTGTAGGTTTTGAAGAATAAAACGGCAGGTATTAAACAAATGTGGCAGTTACCAAATGTGAGAAAAAAATGCGACTCACAACTCTAACTGAATTTCACGTATTTTAGAAAAAGCGTGAATTTTCGTATGAGTGTCGTTGAGCGGTACTTGCTTATTTTCATTGGTGGGTATAAAATATACTTCTTTACTTCTTGAGAATAAGAATCCTAAGTTAAAAAACAACTTGCTGCTTAAACATTTCAAAAAAATCCTCTTGAGAAAACGTGTAACCAGTGCGTAACTTTTTACTTAATAATGGTTTTTCGTTAAGCACAACCAATCAAAGGCGCAAATACTTTGCACTGGTGTAATATTTTTTGTTTGTGTATTTGAGTCTGTGTTAAAAATGCTCACCTCTAAAAATTATTTTAATCGTCAGTACTGGTTAATCTTTACTAATATAAATGCTGATGGTTTGTTTGTTACGCTTTCATGCTTTAAATACTCAACCGATCACAATGAAAGTTCGCTCACTGGTGTCAGTTAGCCCATTTTAAAAGGTAGGACAGCTTTTATCTCGACTAGACATAGGGGCGTGGCACCTAGCATACAAACAAAAATTTTCATTCTGCATACCGCTGGAAGTATTTGGGTTGGAAATATGTATATGAAATCAATACTATATTCTACGTCAATTCAAAGTATTTGAAGGCATTAAAATCTTAAGATAAATGAATGATTACAAACCCTTTTCAAAACATTTTCAAATTACTACCTTTTTAAACTTCTTTAGTCTGGACTCCTGTGGGGGAACATTTTGTAAATTGCCTATGTAATTTCCCTGTTTAAAATTTTATTTGATTTTTTAAACAGGTGCAACACTCTCACAGTTAAGAAGCAAAGCTTTTAATAACCATTTCGACTGATATCTATGGCAACTCTTTTCAAAAAGTAAAACCTTATTGCACATCTGCAACCCAGCCACCTCATTTTTGAAAATCGAGCGAAGGATGCGGATATGGTGATTGCGATACAAAGTTTAATCAACTGATGAATTAAGTTGAATTATATTAATTAAACATGTGGCAACTCCGCTAAATATAGTTCAGAAATAAAGATTTTTCAACCCCCCTTCGATTGATACCCATGTTTTAATAATTCATTTAATTTATTTAATAATTTTAATTTAATTTTTAAAGAGGTGGCAACCTTCTTCCAACACCTCAAAAATATTTTGTGTGTTCAAACTATGGTCTTCTTAATATTCTTTCGTTTCACATTATTATTTTGTCATTTCATATCACTTCGGGATAAGTTAATTAAATTCGACATTGCAAGAAGGTGGCAACCCTCTTCAAAATATTTTCAAACGGCCACCTTCTGAAGTCCCTTTGGCTATGCGCCCATATGTTGAAACATATTTCTAATAATGAATTTTCTTAATCCAAATTGAATTTAATTTTTTAAACAGGTGGAAACCCTCCTAAAGTAAAGCTAAGAAACAAATATTTTCAAAAGCGTTTCCACTGATATCCCTTTTGTAATAACTGATTTTTTTTTAGATAATTTGAATGAAATTTTTTAAAAGGTGGCAACTCTTTTCAAAAAAAGTAAAACCTTATTGGATATCTGCAGTCTAAGAATTTTAATTTGACACCTTATTTTGGTAAATCAAACGTACGGTGCTGTTATGACGGCGTTGCTCATTACATAGTTTATATTCAATTATTCTACAGGTGGCAACTCCTCTCGACCAACCAGTTTGCACATCTACAGGCCAAACGCTTTAATTTGACACCCCATTTTTGAAAATCGAACGAACGGTGCAGATCTTTTATGCGGAACAAAGAATGCCTTCGCGTATTACTTTGAACTTAATTCTTTAAAAGGTGGCAACTCTTTTCGAAGAAGTTAGACCTTATTACACACCTAAAGTCAGAGCCCTTTGATTTGACACCTCACTTTTGGAAATCGAACGAACGGTGTGGATATGATGGCATTGATTATTTAATTATTTGAATGCGATTTTTTATCAAGTGGCAACTCTCTTAGAAAAAGTAAAACCTTATTACACATCTACAGACCAAGCGCTTTAATTTGACATCTCATTTTTGAAAATCGGCGAATGGTACAGATCTTTTATGCTTCACAAAAAATCCCTTCGCGTATTATATATCTATATAGATTATTGATTCTTCCTGTGTGTTTCGAATTTTTTTGTTTTCGTCAAACGGTGGTGGAGCTTGCAATGACTTAAAAACGAGACCTTTTCGCCAACAAAAAAAGTTGTGGACCAAACATTGTTAGTGAATAGATATTCTGCTGCAGTCCAAAATAAAATCAGAGTATTTTAAGCTTCCACCTTAGAACTACCGCCTACTTCTAAAACCCTACTGGAAAAGCATTTTTACTGGATGTATATTCTACGAGAAACCGCACTGGAAATATCATTGTTGCAAAAAAGCGTTTTTTTTTACATCTTGCTATATATATGTGTGTACATTAGGGTGGTCAAAAAAAAAAATGCACGTACAAAAAAGTAAAGTCGGAATTTTTATGCTCTCACCCACTAGGATTGTTCTAAACCGAAAAAAATATACCGATATTTTTTTTTTTTTTTGTGAAAACAAAATAGTTAGAGGTTGCTCAAATCGCTCACAGTTTTCTATGTATTTTATACGGGGAAAAAACAGTTTTTCCTAGAAATGGTATAGAATTCTTAAAGATCAATATTTCTCGATCTGAAAACTCTGTTTCTCCGCAGAAGTTTCCCAGTAACAATAACCAATTTGTTGTTTAACCATTTTTTCATAGTAACTATAATTTATATGTCCGCCAAAAAAATGGGAAAATGCAATTGGGGGACCAATAAAAAATCTTTGGTAATAAACAATTGTTAAATAAACAATTGGCTTTTATTATTGAGTGTCCTGAAGACACACAGAGTTTTCTGAAGGAAAAATATTTGAAGAATTCTATTCCATATAAAATACATGGAAAACTTTGATCGCATTGAGCAAACCATTCGAAAATGATTGGAATACAAATCTTTTTTTCAAGTCTTACCTTCGATAATTAATGTGGACTAGGTTAGTATTCGATTCTATAACAAGGCCATTATCCAGCAAAATCAAACCTTCGGTATCCAATGCATTTTGCCTTCGTTATGAATTCGAAACCCAGCCCATTATCGAATTGAAATTTTAATGAGAGAGAGTAATGGTCTTATATTTCCCTTCGAGAATGAGCTGCATTTCACTTTCTCTCTTGTTACTATGGTTTTATTTTTTTCGAACCCATTTCGAGTGTATTTCCAATATACTATGTATGAACATTGGAAAAGTAAAGTTGGCTATGAATTCGTACACAATTCGATATGCATATCGGATATCGATGTTAATTATCGAACGTTCGCCATAATGTTTATTGGGTAATAATAAAGTAAACATATGTATGTATGCACATAAATACACAGCACTAATGTATTATAGTTGATTGCTAGCTGCAACATATTTTCCTCCTATCCGGTTCCGGTCCTGTACACACACACACACACACATAACTAAATGGTTGCATGAAAATATGAAATTGTTATCAATATTTTCCATCAAAAATAACCAATAAAATCAATTTGCTATTTCTATGAAAATATTGTGTTGGCCAGCACACGCATCACGCAGCACGCAGCACACAGCACACATCACTCAACACTCAACACAGTCATGCACACGTACATATGCACATATTATGCACAAGAACAGCAACCAATACTTGCAACGAAATAACGGGTGATTTTTTTGAGGTTAGGATTTTCATGCATTAGTATTTGACAGATCACGTGGGATTTCAGACATGGTGTCAAAGAGAAAGATGCTCAGTATGCTTTGACATTTCATTATGAATAGACTTACTAACGAGCAACGCTTGCAAATCATTGAATTTTATTACCTAGAAAAGTTGGCAGAAAATCCGCTTTTTTATCGACAAATTTTGTTCAG
>NW_023458555.1:16835911-16886468 GCF_013731165.1 Rhagoletis pomonella | reverse complement strand
TCAAATAAAGAACCGATGAGATTTTGCAAATTTTATGCGTTTTTTTTAAAAAAAAAGGTATCAAGCTCTTAAAAAATCACCCGTTACAAAGCCATCATAAATCCTTGTTTACGCTGTCACCAAAAAGCATCAGCAATCAGGCGCGTGAAAGCGTGTGAAAAGCTTGGGGATTAGGCAACTACTTTCGAACGGAATTACGCACTTCGTCTCCTCTAACATGAACAGCTTTGTGTGTGTTTGATATTTTGCATGATTCGTAAGCGAATGCATGGATGTGTCTGTTTGCATAAATGTTGTTAAGTATGCGCGGCGCTTTGAGCCACATTTTCGTTGGCTATTTACTGAACTAAGTAAAATTTTAATTGATTATGGCGGCCTACGGGTTATATACAAGTAGTTATGTATACCCTGCAGGAAATGTATCTAACTATAAGCTAAAATTAAGTTGATTAGGAAGGAGCTATAATTCACTTATTATCGGTATATTTTCTTGGACGAAAGCTAACTATACTTCTATGGCGATGGCCGCGAAATAGTCAAGGGTGGTTACCTCTGAATTTGATGTAACTAACATGTAACTAACTACTTTTGGGCACTAAATCTCAATAGGAAAAACAAAATATTTTTATTTATTTTTTTATTTTTATTTACTTTATTTATTTTATTACGTTTTATATTTGTTTACATATTCTGCTGTAGGTAGTCCCATATTCGAACTCCGTCAGACATAACTTCAAAATGATAATATGAAACTTCGATCTTCCTTTTATTTGTCCTCAATTCGAAAATGTATTTGCGAAGTGCAGGTTATTTAAATAGAAACGCGTTTATAGAAATCCCGCAAAAAAAACTAACTACAAGTAGGTTTTTTTTTTATTAATTGATAATTTTTTCTGCAGGGTATAGTTTACGAGTTATGGTGATGTTTCAATCAAATTTTTTAAGCTTGCGTAATAAATACTTAAATACATACAGTGATTCAAACAGCATTAACTAGGTGATTTTTTAAAGTGAAACTTCTTTGCGTTCGGTTGGAAGTAAATGCAAACATCTATGTAACGAAAAAGCGACACACTCCTTAAGGCTGAATTAGTGGTGCCATACCATAGCCATAGCTAATAATTGTTCCGATAAAACGTACGCGCAGCTCTGTAAATGATTATTGGTGTCATATTATAACAACAAAGCCATAACCATAACCGTAGTTATCTATTTTATTTTAGTTTTTCGCCATACAAATAATAAAAAATTTGATTCAAATTATTTGATAAGTTAAATAAATTATTACAATATGGGTATGAGTCAAAATGTTTTTGAAAAGGATTTATTTCCTAACTAGATATATGGGGTTGCCACCTGTTTAAAAAGTCAAATTATTTAGTAAGTAAAATCAACTACTAATATATGGCTATCAATTGAAATTGGCTTGAAACGGCTTTATTTTCGAAGTATATTTAGGAGAGTTGCCACATGTTAAAAAAATCAAATTCAATTTGAATTGCGGTAATTAGCTAATTGAAATATGTATCATAACGTAGGTGTCAGACGAACGAGGTTTAAAAATATTTTGAAGAGGGTTGCTACCTTTTTAAAGGGTCTTATTCAAATGATAATGAGTAAATATTGAAAGATCGGTACCAACGGAAATGGGTTGGAAAAAGCTTTATTTCTGAATAATAGTTAGAAGGGTTGACACTTATTTGCAAAAAAAAAATTGCAATTTAATTCATCACCGAACTGAAATTTTAATCTCAATGCTCACAGAAAGAGATTTAAGAAGATTTAAACTTAAAACTACTTTTAAAAAGTATTGCCATCGGCTTAAAAAGTCGAATTAGCTAAATATAAAAAAAAAATATATTCTATACATATTTAAGTATGAGTGTCAACAAAAGAGTTTTATTAAACCTTTAGTTTGAAAATTCTTTTGATTAGGGTTGCCACTCTTCATCAGCATCCTCAAAATTAGGCTAACGAATCACTAAGCTGACTTAACATTATTTCCTGTAAGAAATTGCTAATGCTTACTCATCACGTCAATTTAACCCAGATATATATAACGCCACATCAAAAAAATATTCTGCCGACAAAATTTGTACATACATTTATTTTTATTACATATAATACGTAACTTAAGAATCTAAAATTTACAGGTTGACCCCGAAAACTCCCTTCACACACTTTATCTATTGAAATATATAAGAAACGCCATACCTGACCGACCATAAACTTTTTTACCTCCTTTAAAATCTGGAATTTGCCTCCAATAAATTACTATAAGTAATATTGATGAATTTTATGGATTAAAAAAAATATCCTTGCAGCACCGTGCTGGAAAAATCAACCTTGTTTTCAATTCGAGCCTAGAAAATCTTTTCTATTAAACAAAAATTATTCAACTCGGTAAAAAATTTACTCTTCCATTCATTTCTAAACAAAATTAGCCGAAAATTTACCACTGTGCGGTCGTCGTTTATCACTAATCGATAATGAAACTGATGTCGAATAATTTATGGAAAAATTTATAAATAAATCGATAATACGTCGAAAATTTCACCGATATTTTACTCTATAATTATATCACTTAAGAAATGGAAAGATTATCGATATTTAAAGTGATAAATACTTCTTTACCGCTACTGTAATGAATATCGATATCGTATATTGCCGCTTTCTTTTTGGCGATTCTTGCGAACCAAACCCAGAACACCATTTGAAAGGTATTTTTCTATAGATGATGAGAGTTTTTATGGTTTCAGAAATGGTTTACGGCCAAAATCGTCGTTTAAAAATGTCTGTATTTGTGTACAGTTGTTGTTGCAGCCTGCTAAATTTAAGTTGTTTTCGCTTTTGGTTTTACTTCGTATTTAAAATGCAACTTTGTAAAAAAGTTAAATGTGAAGATGAAGAAATAAATGATGATAAATTTAGGATAAAGGCGAAAACGAAAACAATGTGCATACATAATATACATAAAAGTTTCTTATCGCCGAAGTTTATAGCTATCGAAATTCATCGAATCATCCATGGAAATCAAGTTATCAAAATTTATCGAGTTATTGAAATTAAACAATTTATTGAGTTATCGAAATTTGTCGAGACACTAAAACTTAGTTGTCGAAATGTAAAGATAGTTATCAAGTTATAAAAATTATCGGATTATCGAAATTTATCAAGTTAATGGAGTTTTAATTTTGTATTATATTTATTGAAATCAATATTTATCGAGTGATCAAAATTTATAGAGCTATCGAAGTTTATCGAGTTAACGAAAGTGTTTAGTAATGTTTGGGGTACTTTCAAATTATGTAGTTACCGATACTTATTGACTTATCGAACTTTGTTAGTACTTATTGAAAGTTGTGAGTTTATGGAATAGAATTTTTTTGGATTTTTTCAAAGTATATCGGGTTACCGAAATTTCTAAAATTACATAAATTTATCGGGTTATCACTATTTATCGAAATTTATTGGGTTACCAGAGTGTATCGAGCTATGGAAATTTGTCGATAGATATGAACATTTATGGAGCTATCAAAATCGAGTTATCGATATAAATCGAGATATGTAAATTTTTGAATTATCGAAATGTATCTGGTCCTGAAAACGCATAGTTATTTGAATTTATTGATAGTTATCGAAATTTGTAGAGTTATTGAATTTTTCGAGTTATCGGAATTTGGTGTTTTTGAAATTTATTGACGTATCGAATTGTCGAAGTTTATCGACTAACTTAGATATCTAAATTCACAAAGTTTTTAAAATTTGTCGAGTTGTAGAGAAGTATTTAACTGTCAGGGGATTGCCTCTACATAAACTGGTACGCAAAAAAGCTGTATTGAATTACTTATACATAACATCAACACATACAGCACTTTTTAATAAAAAAAATATTGGTTATAAAAAAATTGTTGCCCCGTTAAACTATAACGCTAATAAAATATTAAAAAGATATTTGATAATTTTTGTCACGATTTAGTTCCAAAGCAAGAGAACTTTTTGAGCAATTTTGTGCCTTATAACCTAATCGACGTGCTATGTTTTAAAACAACTAAAACTAAAACTAAAAAACTAGAAGAAAGGTCTATTTCTATATCAATCACAACGGTAATAATTGCCATAACTATTTCGATAATATAATTAAAATAACATCGATTAAATTATAAACTTGTATGCATAAATACTACATATGAATTTACGCGAAAATTACAAAATTTTACGCCCCTACAAGTTTGTATGTATGTGTTTATAAGTAACTTTGCATATTGTCAATTGCTTCATTCGTAATAATTGGTAGTTGCAAAATTATTGGATTCAAGTGCACTTCACGAAAATTACTCTGATAGTTAAATTAGCCTTGAAACAATATTCATGAGAGATTCTTACACTTGTATTTTAAATAAACAATAATGACGCGACACTTTCATTTGCTATGTCACTTGCATGCGAATCTTACTTTCATCTCTCCAAAATAAATTTAACTAAACTAAATTGATGCTGCAATGATAATATGTACAAGTAATAGTAATACTCAAGTGAGCTTCAAAGTCAAAATGATGGAAAATATTTTCACCTCGAGTACTGTGACGAATAAAATCTTCTACGATATTCGAATAAAAGCGGGTAAAATAAACTTTATCATTCTTATTTATGTACGAGTACTATGTATAACTTTCAATTTCGAAATTCCCAGAAATTTTGTCGTACTTAGGATTATTGCAAGTACCACCGGCTACCATTTCACCGCATTTGCTTTCATTCAAATAACAACTTTTTTGATAAAAAAACATTGCATAGATATATTATTTGAATTTTACTTGGCAAAGCTCTTCTTTCGTATAAAAGCTTGAAATCGATTCTCAACCATGAATTGTGCGTACAAAAATATCTACAATAATAAATTCTCGGTGCTTTTGAAATTTGTGCTAGCACCAGAAAAATAAAATAAAAAATCAATTGAGAAGCGACCCCAACATGAATCTTGCAATGTGAGTATTTACCTATACAAACAAAAAGAGCAGCAGAGGATCTGCTTTTAAAATGCACTCACTGCCAATTGAAAATGCTCACATGCACCTACATATATCTTCATATATGCATATGTACATATATACCTATACATATATACATGTGTATTAGGGCGGGTCATTTTATGTTTTACTATTCGCGTAAAGCATAGGAGGATTCTACGTGTAAATCTAATCAAATTTGCCGAGGAAACTATAGTTCCAAAAGTTCCACCTCCGCTATCTCGCACAGATTGTTGAAGTAGCGTGAACCCTAGTGCTTGAGGCACTTCGTCTGCAGACCTGGACATCGAAACGGAAAGTGGTCGATTGACTCTTCCACATCCTCATCATGGCAGCCTCTGCAGAGAGTACTTCTCCTACATAATAATCTTGTGATCTCACAATCCACATTCATTAATCGCGGCCAAGCACAGTGCCGCCTAAGTGGGCAAAAATCGAAAAATTCTTTGTCTGCAATGTGAACTTGTTTGGTATTTTTGTAAAGGTAAATTATCCATAAAGAAAAAATTAAACAGAAATTCCTCTATCAAATAAATTATATGCCACCAGCAAGCCTCTAAATTCGACAAATTTTATACTAAGAATTTTAATAAGAGCAAAGCCATGCGTAAGCTCTTCACGGAAATAAATATCAAAAATACCTTCTTTTAAATAAAATGTTGGTTTTACGTTTTTTATTTCTACATAGATAGTAGAAAACTACAGAAATAAAAATTTTGTAGTAAAATTAAACACGGGGAGTCCAGAAAGACCTTTTTTTCATAAAAATTTCAAAATATTGTAAATTTTAATGGAATGAATAAAAATGTATGTAAAATATGTTATTTTTTATTATTTTATTAAATAGTACGCGTTTTTAGTTTTCGAAAGAAGAAATAAAATCCTACTAATTTTTTGCACTTTTTAAAGTAATGCATTTTTCGCTAAAGCATAAATTCATTTTTTTCATTTTTCGTCAGTTTTCAAAAAGGAAGTGTCAGATTTTTTCTTTTGTCTGATACCCTTATACATATTTCAGTTACCTTATCCCCTTAATTAAAGTGAATTTGATTTTTTAAACATGTGGCAATCCTTTTAGGTGTCGTTTAGAAATAAAGCATTTTCAAAACTAGTTCAATTGACACCCATATTGTAATATCTAATTCATTTAACTTATTAAATAATTTTAATAAAATTTGAAACAGGTGGCAACCCTTACCAAAAAAATAAAACTTTATTGCACATCTACAGGCCAATCCCTGTCATTTCACACCTCACTTTTGAAAATAGAACGAACTATATGTACATAGTATACGGTATACTGTCTATGTAAATATCACAAGAATCCAAATTGTCAACTTCAAACTGTATTTATAGTGAAAGTATAAAAGTTATCCAAAAAACAAATTGCATTCTTGAATTTAGCTCCTTAATTTTACTAAGAGGCGAATTTTCATTTAAATCCGTCCATAACTCTATTTTTGCTCAAATTTTATATGGAAGGGAAGCACTGTGCCACGGTGTATTCATAAATATTCCTAATGTAATCACTAAACGGTAAGTCATCTCATCAGTCGTCTCATTCCCTTAAATATTTCAGTATTGCTGCATGCACGAAACTTTTGCCAAAGAAGTTTTTTGATTACTCCATTTAATTTTTTTAATTAAATTAAATTCATTTTGTTTCTTATTGCCGATTGTAGGTGTCATCCAAAAATATAAAAAGGCGACCCCTACCTTCGGCCAAAACGAAAAACTTAAAATTGTCTTGCAAAAATACTTAGGAATCAAAGGTATACGGCGAACTTTTTTTCCTTGACCGTAAGGTGGTACAATCTAATGTAGGCATACATATGTATGTACATACATACATATTTAGCACATCAGACCACAAAGGACCCATCCAACTGCAAACATCAGCGCAGATTGTGAGAAGAGGTATAATCGTAACGTATCGATTTCTAGTGCGTTGCTCTACTGACCCTGATTTTCAATGCAAGTCAATAAAAAAATGCAACACTGAATTGTATGCATATACTCCTATACGTTTATATACAAATGCATGTTTGTATGAAAATTCATTTACTACTTTTTTGGAAGAACATGTGAATATATCCGTTCAGAGCCGGTAATATTACATTTGCTGTAATAAACAGTCTGTTAGTAGCTAAAAGTACACATTTATTTATTTTTTTCAAATAATCAATAGAAGATATTGTAATAATTTAAAACCTGGCATCCATATGGTGTACAAAACGGCCAAATAAGGAAAATCGCACTAAATAAAAAAAAAATTGTTTGCTTTTTATGACCAACTTGGACACTCTATTTCCATAGCAATCAAGGCAAACGTTTAAGGACTACGATTTAAGGGCATCTACCTGAAAGGTCCGTTTCCTGAATTCCGACCTGATCCTTTATGTCCTCGTGGTAGCATTAGCAGACATATCGCCAACGAAGAGAGGATTAGACCGAATTAGTTAAGAAGACCAGAGGACCATGCGACGTTGATTATATGTAGCTGTTATTCAAAGGAGGTTTCGTAGACGAGTACTTTCGTTCACCCCAGTGGATGAGCGATTTATGAGGTAAATAATCAACTCGGTTGAAACATGACGGCTCTAGATTATTTTGAACAGTAAATTCCAATTTGGCACAGCCCCTTGATATATCAAAATTATTGTTAGCTTATGAGCACCCTTGGAAAGCCGGCGGTAGGTTTTTTTCTAAGACCCATAAAGCGGCTTAGAACGCAACTGTGGGCAAAAATATATACACTAGAGTGGTCCAAAAAACGGTAAAGCCGGAATTTTCATGCCGCCACCTTGTAGGATTGTTCTATACCGAAAAAAATATTGCCGTATTTTTTATTTTGAAATAAAACAAGAAATTTTTGGACAGTGCTTAAAGCGCTCAAAGATTTCCATGCATTTTATATGGGAAAAATCAATTTTCCGGCGTTGTGCCATCTTCAGAAATAAGGGAATACTAAACCAAAAAAAAAATGCGGCCTTGCAAAATAAATTTTAATTTTTCTGCTAATTACTTTCGATGATAGACGAAAGTCAACTTAAGGGACTCTAAAGGACTACATTAATTTAATTTTCGATAATTTTGCAGTGCATGCCCATTGGAAAGTTGAAATACTCTGTCATACTAATTTGTCAAATTTTCGATTTCAAAGATCCGTGAGAAACGTTTGTATTTGTGCCTTTAGCTTTTCTTAACTGAACGCTGCTGGAAGTGTTTCTGATAATTCAATTTTCCATTAATATAATGGTAAAATTTGCGTAAACCGTCACGCTTAAGCCAAGACGAATTCAGAAGATATACAAATGAAAACATTTCTAATTTCTGATCTGGCAACACTGCTTGTTGATGTAGTTATGGACTTTCTCGGGCCCGAAACGGGGCTAGTTCAGGCAGTTTTCACGATCATTCCGGGAATAGTTCGAGACTACTTCAGGGCTTTTTAGAGTCTAGTTCTGGGCCCAGGTCCAGACTACTTCGGGACCAGGTCAAGACTAGTTCGGGACCGGTTCAGAACTTTTTCGGTACTTGTTCGGAAGACATATTACTACACATCAAATTTCATGAATATCTGGTTCTCAAAAGACCCTAGGCGTCAGAAAATTGGCGTTTGAAAAATCTGCAAAAATGAATTTCTTTTTTGACGACTCGAATATTTTCGTCCTTTCATGAAAAATTTCTATTTCGAGGTGTTATTGAAAATATAAGTATTTTCTCTCTCTTTTTATATCATGGAAAGTGTAACTTATTCCACACGCCACGAAATTTAAGCAAATAGATTGTCCATAATATTCAAGTTTTTCACATAAGCTACAATAAAGAAAATACCCTTTCAATATTCGGCCCTTTCATCTGTATTTCGGTTCAATTTTAAATTTTCAAATTCCATCCCTGTTAGTTAGTATATTTCCAGTCAAAAAATCGCATATCCATACAGCTGTCATCGTTGCGACATTCAATATCATCGCTGAAAACTCACAGAGCTGGAAAGGTTACCAGGTCAACGAGAATGTGAGGCACGTGCTATTGCGGAAATTTTTTCTACACCGCAATGCAATGCAGTCTCGCACCCACACAACCAAAGTAGCAAGGATTTAAATTATTAAAGTAGTTGATTTATGAGTACGGATGCGTACTTATACAGGGTGATCCTCTAAGATGGCCGATTAGACAATGCCCTATAAAAATTCGAGAGAATGGATACCTCGTTCATTTTTAGTCCCAAGGTTAAAGACGTGCGTTTTTCTCGGTTTCACAGAAGGGTCCTGTTACTAATTTGTTGTTTAAAAGTGGCCATTGGTATACACTTGGTAGGAAGAATGGGGGTAGTCGTTCCATTCTCGGCCAATTCTTTTGCAGTTACCCTCAAGACTGGTGTGCTTCAAAGAGATTGCCAATAAACCCGCTGACGTCCACCGTTGTCCCATTTACCAAAATAGGGAAAGTCAACTTGACTAGAACTACCTTGGCAGGGACAGAAATTGAATTCTGAGAACAGGCGAAGTATCTACCGGTCACTCTGGACAAAGGAATATTACCAACAAGGCTACAAGTGCGTTTCACACCTGCCAGAGACTTCATGGTAAAACTTGGGGAATATCACCCAAACTAATTCTTTTAGTACAGTCCTGAAACCTGTTGTTTCATATGAGGCACTGGCCTGGTGGCCAAAAGCTAATCAAGTAAACACGGGTGCCAACTTGGGCAACCCGCACCGATATGCGTAGTCAACACTGATATGCGTAGCCAGCAGCTCTGCGTTCCTGCTTTGTCTCATCTGTTTGAAAGAGAGGCCTGCTGGAGCCCTTACGGCTGCCCAATACAAACAGCATGAAAAGTGGCGATCTTCGGGGTCACTCGGATGTTCTCAAGCCATTCCTGGATGATCCCGCTATCAATTTCACAGATATCATCCTACCGAAATTATCCTTTCATAATCCCTACAAGGTCTCTGAATTACTGAAAAGGACTTCTGTGAAGCAATAATGCCTATGATAAAAAAAAGGTTTTCAAGTATGGTATACCGATGGATCGAAGATGGAAGACGGAAGTACTGGAGCAGACGTACTTGGACCAAGATTCCAGAAAAGTCTGGCAATGGGATCATACCGAACAGACAGTTGTAAAACGCTTCTGAATGGCCTAGAAGCCCATAATAGAGTGACGCTGTGGTGGGTGCCACACACAAAAATAGTCATTAATTGCTAGTCTCAAATTTAGTGACTTGAGATGAAACTTAATTACTGAATAAGAGAAGAACTGTCGGCAAGTTGGTTGCAGGTTTGGATTATCAAAGACATGAATCGAATTGGGTCAAAAAAAGGGTTGCATTTGCTTTAACTCCAAATAAAAGTGCTGTTTATATCGAGTTAAACGAAAATTATTTGTATGGCAAACTCCGAGTTCATGAGTAATGTTGAACGTTTAACTCCCAAATGGCCCCTAAACTTAACCCAAAGACTCAACGTGAACATAGTATTACCACGTATCATGAATCATAGACTAATAGACCTTGGGGAACGGCACCCTCCAATGTGGTTAATTCTTTAAATCGGCTAAGGTTGAAGCGACAACAATTAGGATTTAGCACAATAGATCTTTTTTAGGTCGTAGCGCGAGTATACCCGACGTAATAATAATACTTATATGCTCAATATCTCGTTGTGCGGACACCCATGTGAGTTCTCTCCTATACTGTTGGACCATCTTGCTTAGGGCTATCTGATAAGGGCTGCTTGACTGTCAGAGAAGAAGATTAGGACTGTTCTTTCCTCCTTGGGTCTTCCCACCGGTTGCTGATTGGTCTCCTGTATAGCCAGCATCTCTACATGGTAAATATACACTACAGTGGTTAGGACGCCGTTGAGATGATTCCAGTTCCGGCTCTGGGGAGAAGACTCCTCCTCCGACCTTTCCGCCGAGTTTGGATCGATATACATATACATATATATACATACATATGATGGCATTTGATGAGTGTTCCGGTCTTTCCAGTTCTTGGTAAAGTGTGCCGTAGGAAAGATTCAATTGTTATGCACGTGGACAAATTAAGGCTATCGCGGCCTGGTCTACACTTTGTTCCACAGCAAAAATATTTTTGGCCGAATGATCGGTATCAAGAGGCATGGATGTCCTCACGTTTTTACCGATGCAGTTTCTTCGAATCTCTGGACCAAACGGCTGCCTGTTGAATCAGATGGTAATTTTCATAAAACGTCGGACAATATTTACGCGTTGTTCAACTGAGTACGGCTCCATTACTTAGTTAGCCAAAGCCTGTAGTGCCAATTGTCTGTGAAAAAAACAAAAGAAAACATTAACATATCATAATCATAACAATTGCTGTCAAAGATTTGTAACACCTTTGAATCACCCTATATTCATATATGCTCTACCGGCATCTGCTTCCTTGGCATCCTTTTTTATGTGAATCATTTTTAAACAACATGCGCAAGAAAAGCGCATTCGAAGTGGAGTGGCGCATAACGGTAATGGATACTCTTGAACTGGAATGAAACACAAAGATGCCCATATAGCTGTACATATGTACATACATACATACGTATACACTTGCGTAAAAAAATCGTCCATTCAGATGCAAAAATGCCGCAGCAGCATAAAACAAAAAATACTGGGCACGCATGAATGTTAAATAAGTAAGTAGAAACTCCAGCAAATTTGCTGATGAGAGAATTGTTGACAGATGCGTTTTGCTGCCAGTTCTTGAATGCTTAATAAAGCAGAATATACACAAGCAAACTTGTCTGTACGTCGCACTTACTTGAGCCTTTCCGTGTTGCCGGAGAAGAGTGGGCCCGCCAAACATAAAGGCCGCGATTAGGGATTATTTATAACCGTTACTAAGTAGAATTTTCCATATGTGAGGACAATAAAAGTCCACTATGACCAATTTGCGGCTCTTAATGTTTGCTGGGAAGAAGTAGATCCGTATTTCGTGATGTTCGCTGACTTCAACGACTACGACGAAATGGAGTTTGAACAACGTGTCGCATAGATGTATACCGAACTGACGTGCGACCAAGTTTGCATACAAGTCTGATTGTGTATATTCTGCTTTACATACAAAAAACACAAAAACAAAAAGCTTCTTTGCTTATCGATATTTCACCGGAAAGTCGCAAAACATGCTTTAGAGCATTAAAATCAGTGTTGCTTGCTTTGCTGTTTTTGTTTATGTTACTTGTATCTTCTTCTTCATTGCCACTGCCGTTGATTATAAGGAAACTTAAAACATACTCCTTGTTACTTTTTTGCTGCCGATGGTGATGTTGATGATGCTTCTTTGTCTGGTTATGGCCATCTTAACAGAAAAGAAAAGTGTGTAAAAAATTCGAATCGAATATATTAGCGCCACAACACAACAACAGCGTAGTTATTCTCATTTGAAACTTCTCGTAAAAGTTTGAAATTCGTCTAAAGACTATACATAGTTCATTAAGATGCTAGTTTCTTTTCTAATTTAACCAGTTGATAGTTTACTGTGGACACTTTGAAAACTCGAATGACGTCAAAAGCAGTAAAATTTGTGTTTTAGAAAGCATAAGTGTGGAAATCTTTAATAAATACACAATTATGAACAGAACGAAGTTTATTGAAAGCATGAAATCGCTAGACGTAACCAAAAAGGCGGAATAAGTATCCTTTGATGTCAAGCATCTATACCCGCCCGATACCAACGGCACAAACAATCGCCATCTTAACATTTCTAGAAAAAATAGATACGACCGTAGCAGAGGAAATCGTTGACACTTTCGGGGTGAAACTAGACCAGTGTTGCCATATTTTGTTTAAAAAAACTGTAAATTCTCATATAAGAAACTGTACTTTCCACAAAAAACACTGTGAGTTTCAAAAATGAATAAATTAAAAAAAAATGCTTTTTAGTTGCAAAATAACAAATCATAATTCATATAACACGAAATAACATTAGCAGCACAGTTGCCACTGACAAAAAAAAAATATTTACCATCCACTTAAAAATCTAAATCTACCAAATCTGGTAAATAATAATAATAATAATAATTGATTGGCGCTTACACATATGTAAGTGTTTGGCCGAGCATCTCCTCCGATTTGTGGCGTGCGCCTTGATGTTGTCACACAAAGCGGAGGGACCTACAGTTCTACGCCGACTTCGAACGGCGATTGTATTTTTATGTGAAGCTGTTTTTCATGGCAGAAATACACTCGGAGGTTTGCCATTGCCTGCCGAGGGACGACCGCTGTTAAGAAAAAAAATTTTTTCTATAGTTTTGCGATGTTGGTTTCACCAGGTTTTGAACCCAGGTGCTGCGGAGTGGAAGCGCGCACTGCTTACCACTACACCACAGCGGCCGACAAATCTGGTAAATATCTACCAATAACTTTGTTTAGTTATTTTAATAATATCTATAGTTTTGTTCTATGTTCTTAGTTATTTTAGTAAAAATTAAAAGTTTTTAACAGTTGACTTTTTATTTAACTTATGGTATGGTATTGGAGATCAAAAGCAAAAGTCATGAATCTTACTGCAACAACGAAACTTCATCATTTGGAAAACCATCAGCTCCTTATTTTTCTTTATTGGCGCCGTGACCGCCTAGGAGATTTTGGCATGGTCCTAAACAGCACGCCAGTCGTTCCTAATGTCCATACACTATCTATATGAAATCAGTAACACACCAAGTAGTCTCTCAATAAATATTCTACTATCGTTAAAAAAAAATGTATATGTATATGTATCACTTGGATTCTTCCTTCAATTCCGACCCCTCCGAAGCTTTGCAGTAACTACACCCTTGGTCATACATTACCTTTCTACTACCTTCACCCGGTTTAAGTAGTTCGCAGATTGTGATATTTTCTTGCGCCTTTCGAACTTTTAAAAAATTATAAATGTAAATAAAATACATATGTACACACAAATGTATGATTGAAGCCACACGCCATTTGCATGCATACACTCAGTTATTAAAAGTGTGACTTTTCTTATTTTCGAACCTTCTTTGTGACTACCAAATTACAATAACAAAATACACATATGTAATTTTCTTTGTATACCTTCTAAAAATAACTTTATAGCCCAAATATTTTATTGGGTCTTCAGTTCAAAAATACAATAGGTATGTGGTTGTATATATGTATGTATGTAGATATGTTAGTTAGGGCGGGTAAATTTTTCTTGACTATGTGCGTATAGCAAGAATTCTACGTGGGTCTAAAATTAATTTGGATTTTGCTAAATTGCGAAAATAGGTTTCGAAGAAAATGCGAAAATGTTCACTGTTACGCCCTCTAGTGAAACTTTTAAGAAAAAGATATGTGCAGAAATGGATTCATCATACAAAAAAAAAAAAAATACTTAGAGCATGTTTTTTTATGGCTAAATTCTAAGAAACCAATTTTCGCAATTTGGTAAACTCCAAATTGATTTTAGACCCATCGTTTCTTTGGCTAATTTGCTTAGAATTACACATAGAATCCTTCTGTGCTATACGCACATAGAGGAAAAATCTCCCATAAAAATTGACCCGCCCTAATGCATGTACATATGTACCATATGTTTATACTTTTGTGTGTGCGGCAACATGAATTCACACATTCGTATTGGCTGTGGTGAATCTGCAGACATTTTCAGTGACTGATCAACGTCGCGGCATTTTATGGCAGTACAGTTGGGCACAAGCGGTTTTTTGATGATCACTCGCTATAGCGTAAATTTGTATGCATTTTTTGTGATTCCCGCCAAGTTGGCTGTAATTACTAGCTCCGATGAAATGAAAAATCAGACAGAAGAAGGTATAGGAAGCCGGGGTTAAACACGATAAAGGATTAAGGTTAAGATTGAGTCTAATTAGTATCAAGATTAAGAATAAAATTAAGATTAAGATTAAAATGAAGATTAAGAATAAGATTAAAATCAAGTTTAAGACTAAAATTAAGATCAGATTATGATCAAAAGTAAGTTTCAGAGTAATATTTGATTAAGATTAAGATTCATATTAAGGTTAAGATTAGGATTAAGATTAGATTAAGAATAAGATTAAAATAAAGACTAAGACAGAGATTAAGATTAGGACTAAGATTAAAATCAAGATTAGATTATGATAAATATTAAGATTAAGATTAATATTTGGTTATGATCAAGATTAAGATTAAGATTAAGATCGAAATTTAAATTAAGATTAACATAAGGATTAAGATTATGATTAGGGTTGAGATTTAAATTAAGAAAAATAAAAAATTAAGGTGGAGATTAGGATTCCAATTAAGATTAAGATTAAGACTAAGAATTAAATTGAGGTTAAAACTAATATTAAGAATACGATTAAGATTTAAATAAAAATTTAGATAAGAACTAGGATTAGGTTAAGATTAAGATTAAGATTAGGATTAGATTAAGATCCCGATTAAGATTAAGAGTTATATTACGATTACGATGAAGATCAAGATTCTATTAAGATTAAGATTGAGACCAGTGTAAGGATTAAGATTAAGATTAAGATTAGGATTTAGTTTTAGTAATTATAATAGATTAATTAGATTAAGTAAATAAATAAGATTAAGGTTTTGTTTAAGATTAGAATTAAGACTAAGATTAAGACTTAGTATTAGGTTAGGATTAAGGTTAACATTAATGTAGAGATTAGAATTCAAATTAAGTTTAAGATTAAGGCTAAGAATTAGGTTGAAATTAAGATTGGGATGAAGGTAAAGATAAACATGAGAAATGTTATTGAGATTAAGGTTAAGATAGTTTTCCATTGCTATGGATATAATATGGAGAGCGATACGGATAACAAGAAGAAGTTTCACTTCAGTGGTATCCTCACACAATTTCTTTTTGCATTGATATGCACCAGTTAGGTGCGCCATTTACTATTAACTTTTCATTAGGCTGCTACTAACTACGCGGATAAACACGCTTAAACTTCCGTATAGTCTGATTTGTGAATTTTAGCAGGTGTCGAAAACTCTATACATAAACCCTTGATTTAAAAAGCAAATCAAAGTTTTTTTTTTGAATTTTTTGTCTAAAGTAGGTTTTATTTCCTAACTGAAACTATTCGTACATACATATGTATGTATATCTATAGTTATACATTTGAAGCACAATTGCAGCAGCCGACACGCAAATCGGAAGTGCAAATAAAATTATGCCATAAGCCAAAACTTAGCTTTAAAAAATATTCTTTTGTCAACTTATTTTGCTTTTAAATAGTTTTTTTTTATACAAGCATTATAAAATTCTCACTCACTTTTTATTGAAAAATTACTGTTTTTTTTTGTTTGCACTCACTTCATCACTTACTATAAAACATGTATGCGGGCGGGTCAATTTGTATGGATCGATTTTTTTCGACATTGTTCCTAGCATATTCGGATTCCTCATAAAATTCTAAGAAAAAAATTCTTCCAGACCATAGCTCTAAAGTCAATATCGAGCCTGCGCATTTTTAAAAGAAGATATCTTATAGATAAAAATGAATTGCTGTCCGTTAGCCTCGCTAAGACTCGAAAACGGCTTGACCAATTTGAATATTTTTTTATTTTTTTTGCTTTCTTTTTTATAATACCCGGATGGTTAAAAAAAATAGAGAGTTGCCACCTGTTCAACAATTTCAGTATATGTAAGTTAATGATGTAAATTAGATATTACAATATGGCTGTCAAAAGAAAGAGGTTATGAAGGCTTACAGGCGAAAATATTTTTGAGGGGGGTTGCCACCTGTTTCAAAATTTAATTAAATTAAATTGCTAAGACAAATTAAATGTTGCAATATGGGTATCAAATTAAAAAGGTTTAAGAAGGCTTACTACTGAAAATATTTTTGAGTCGAGTTGCCACCAATTTCGAAAATTTAATTCAATTAAGTTAATAAGATAAAGTATGTATTATAATATAGGTGTCAAACACAAAGTATTTGAAAAATTATTGATTAAGAAATATTTTCTATAGGCCTGCCACTTACCTGAGCGGTAAAAACTGAAAGCCATACTCGCAAATATTATTCAAAGCTTTTGACGCTCGCATCAATGTGGAATACTGTAACTCCGTCAAGTTAGTCTTTATTGATGGCAAGCGAAGTACTATCATGTTTGGCAATACATCACCCCATCGAACAATGCATCGAAATTTTAAACAAAAAACAAAACCGACTTCAATTCTCATATACAAATTTATGAGTACCGTTATTTTCTTCATGGCCCAATTATCGAATCTACACTCAATTAGTAGGAGATTACCTCTGAGGAACAACCTTTCCTTTAAAAAAGAATTATAGAAAACGGATAACGTAGTCCAAAGCTATGCGGTAACATACATAAAAAATATATAATAAAGTGTTGCGGATATATTTTTTTAATACAAACCTGTGCTTGGGAGTTTATTGATTCGAAAAATTAATTTCTGATAACTATTTTTTATTTAAAAAACCGCAAGATTGCACTACAAAGCAAATTACATATTTTTTACTATTGTAACGGGAGAAGTTACTGTATATATTGTTTTATGTGTACAGTGTTGAACAAAAGTTTTGGCACAGTATTTTTTTAAAAAACATAGTTCTTACTACACCAAAACACATAAAAATCAAATGTGTAAACCTTGTGAAAAACTCAAGAAAATTCAATAAATCTGCATACTAATTTGCAATTTTATATTCAGATTTTCAAGCAACTTTAAACTTGCACTTTGATAAACAAAAATTGAATGGATTATTAAACTGCATACTTGGAATTTTTCTAAATACTTTGCCTATATTGCGAAAAATTCACTGTGCCAATACTTTTGCTCGTTACTGTAAGTAGCTTTAAAAAACCAAAAAAAAAATAAATAAAGTTTTACAATATTTCAAAAAAATTTTTCGAATCATAAATTTTTTTATGATTAACAGTGTATTTATATATTTTTTTGGTTTTAGATCCTTTTTGCTTTCAACACGAGGTATCTTTTTTCTACTTTCTATTGTCAAAACCATAATTCCCTCTCTATTTTTATCAATCAATCAATCAATTTTATAATTTTTTTTCCGGCAGTTCCTCTCTCAGTGTGCCTTTAAAGCATATTTTTAATCTTTCCCTTGCCAAAGGTGATTTTATTGATCGGTGGAAAGTTGCATCAGTTTCACCGATGTTCAAATCTGGTAATAAAAATGATGTACGAAACTATAGGCCTATTTCTAAACTCACCACCTGCTCAAAACTTTTTGAAAAGGTGGTGAAAGATAAATTGTATTTCTTTGTAAAAGAAATAATTGATCCGCATCAGCATGGGTTTGTCTGCGGTCGCTCCACAATATTGCATCTCAGCCTTTAAATCTTGTCATCAAGTCGATGTTGTTTACACAGACTTTTCGAAAGCTTTCGATACTGTTGTACATAGCATTTTGTTATTGAAGTTAGAAGAGCTTGGTTTCCACTCAACTCTTCTTTCTTGGTTAAACTCTTATCTGTCTAACCGAGTCTCATATGTTGAAATTAGTCATGCTAAATCGTACCCCTTCGTTGCCACTTCTGGTGTGCCTTAGGGTAGTATTCTTGGCCCTTTGCTATTTCTACTTTTTATTAATGATATTAAAACTTGTTTTAGTACTTCAAAATTCTTACTCTATGCAGATGATTTAAAAATTTTTAATGAAATTACCTGTTTATCAGACACATTATCATTGCAAGGCGATCTAAATAAGCTATCTGATTGGAGTGTGAGAAATAAACTGTCGCTCAACATAAAGAAATGCTTCCAAATGACTTTTGCTAAAATTGCAAATCCAATTGTCACTACTTACACTATTTCTAACACCTGCCTATCTAACGTACATGAATATCTAGATTTAGGTGTGGTTTTTGACTCAGGCTTCACCTTTGTCAATCACATCAATCATATTATACCTAAGGCAAATTCTAACTTGGGCTTCTTGCGTCGTTATGCGCGTGATTTTAAAGACCCATACACTAGAAAATCACTCTATAATTGCCTAGTAAGATCAAAGTTAGAGTATGCCTCAGTAATCTGGAACCCTATTTACTCTTTACATTCCGACAGGATCGAAAGAATTCAACGCCGATTTTCCCGGTTTTCTCTGCAACCTCTTCATTTTGATGAGCCATTCCCTTCGTATGAGGCCCGTTGCCTTTTAATTAACCTTAAATCGCTTAAGTCAAGGCGCATAATGCACTCTCTCATGTTTGTTTATGATATAATTTCTGGCATGATAAATTGCCCTAACCTTTTCGAGCAAATTGGCTTTAATGTACCACAAAGGGTCCTACGTACTCAACTTCCGTTTCATGTCACAACGCTTAGATCGAACTATTTATTGTTTGCACCCATCACAAGGTCGCTTGTGGAATTCAATCGAATTTTTACAACTCTCGATCTAGATTTTGCTCAGTCCAGATCCATATTTTTGGCTAAATTGCAATCAATTTATTTTTAAGTGTTATTAAATTTTATCTTTAAGATAATTTGTATTTCTAGTCTGTAAGGTTTTGTAACCATTGACTGAATAAATGAAAATGAAAATGAAAATGAAAATAATTACAAGTAGAGCTTTATAAAACTTTTATAACACCAAATGTGTATCAAGCTTAGGATTTTGTGTTATCCGGGCAGGCTTATTAATTTAACCAGAGAATATATTTCGTTTATTAAGTTTACCCAGTGGTAAAAACTTGTTGAATTTTTATTTAAAAAGGTAAGGAATAAGATAGTGGATGAAAGTAAGAACAGCCCATATATATGTATATGAAAGAATACACACATGCGACGACTCTAGCCATTGTTTGTCACTCCTTTAAATTATAGTTATTTTTTTCTTATTGTATTAAAAAAATAACGTTCGTAACACTTTAGTAAATATTAATCCGTATATTAACTTAGTATATATTAAAGACTAGAAGATGACCCGGTGAACTTCATATCATCTATAATTTATTTGAATTTCATTTTGATCAATTATAACAAATCTTCAAAAAGCAATACAATGATATCATTAATACTGTCTGCTGTTATAGCTGATAAATGACTCCACACCTATGAGATGTGTCACGCCCCTTTTTACAAACTCATTTATATACATATATCTTTCCATAAGCACCTACCATAGGTATCTGTGCATTTCAAATTTCGAGTTCATGCGACTATAATTCCGAAGTTAGAGCTGTTTAAAAATTTTCACTATGGGAGGTATCCCCCATCCACCTCCCCCCTTGGCGAGTTCCAATTTTTTTACCCTATCATAGGTCCAGGAGTCATGGCAATACTTTGGCAAAAGTTTATTCGATTCTGTCCATCCGTTTAGGCTGCAACCTGTCACATACATACATACATACTCCCACATATATATAGGAGATTTGCTTTGAAGCGCCATCTTGCGGTTCTTTAAATAAAAAATAGATATCAGAAATGAGTTTTTCATATCATAAAACTCTGGAGCACAACTCCTTATTAAAAAAAAAAAAAACATTCCTAACACTTTAGTAAATATTAATCTGATTATGGACTTAGTATTAATTAAATATATTTTCTTTTAAAATTGCGCAGGCTCGAAATTGATTTTAGAGCTATGGTCTAAAGGGCGTTTTTTCTTAGAATTTCATGTAGAATCCGAATCTGCTAGGAACGATGTCGAAAAAAAATTGACCCGCCCTAATGCATACATATATTTTTTTTTTGCTAAAGTCCATCAAAGTGAATATTCGCTGCTAAATTGATGGGTTTGAATAAAGTGTTTGTTTGGCGATGCCGAAAATAAATTTTGACGTTGTTTTTCCTGTCTGTGGACGAGGCGAAGTTAGGTGGGCGGCAACGGCAGTGGATATGAGCGCAAATTTATATGTACATATTCACAAATGTATTGTTGTAGTCTAGCATCGCTTGGTACGAAATACTTACTTTGTTGCATGACTTTCATTCACTCAATTCAATCGCTAAAGTATTTATCTCGAATGCTAAATTGGCGCTGACATGCATAGGAAATATGTACTTGTTTGCATATGTATGTATGTATGTATGTAGATAGAAGAGGGCGAGAGATCATCATAAAGTTGGTAACTGGTTATGAAATATGCAGTAGTAAGCAAGAGATATGTATACGTACATACATACATATATATGTTGAAAAGCTATATGCTATAAAAATACATAGATGTATGTTTGTATCACAGGATATGATGTGTGGCAAGAATATAGTGCATTCATATGAACGTGAAAAGTTTGGCATTTGTCGCGCGGAAAAAATGGGAAGAATGTCATAGTCAGTTTGCATGTGACATGCAAGTCGCGTTTGAAGGTCATGCAGTGTTGCAAAAAAGGCTTACACATATGTATATATATATTACACAGATACTTTTATATTTATATTAAAAATTGTACTTGCAACTTTCCATAAGTGGAAAGTAGCTGAACTTTGCACCAAGAAATCAAATAAAGAACTTCCATCAGGCACTTTGCATACATATACACATACAGCCCGCGACAAAAGATAGCACATCAACATTTTTGCCAATTTTGACAACTTTTCGCTTGCTTTTTTTTAAGGTTTATTAATTTTTTATTAAAGTTCAGCTCCTTATCTAACAAAGGTCGTTTATGTCCAAATTTCAAACTGTGTACAAAAAATTTAAAAAATTGCACAAACTTTTCATACCAATTCCAAGTAAGTATGAAAATGAAATGAAACAGTGTCGTGGGTGCTGAGGAGCGAATGCGCTAACTGGTTGCCTAATAATAGACGATACTCTATCTTAACCTCGTTCACCTCCATACCCATTCCTTTTGCCTCAATATGCAAATTGTAAAAGTCAGAAAAGATGGAATATGGTCTGATTATACTGTTTACAGTTTACTGTTTAAAAAGTCACGCTAGGGTTCTCAACGACGGTTTTCATATATGTACTAGTTTTGCAGGAACATCAAAGTCAGGCATCGCGGCATAAAGGAAATTTTATTTTGTGTGGAACAGGAGAGCTTTAAAATATGTATATGCAAAGACATTGTGGTATCGGTGCTCTTCCTTTTCTTCTTTTCAGAGCTAATACGCCTGGTGAATATCTGGTCTATGATCTATATACCAATCCAGTAGCTGATTTGTGCTCCATTCCCGAAATTTCCACCGTTTCAGCCCTCACCGAGCAGTAGGATATCGGGCTTATGTTTTTTTTTAACTGTTGTTTCCACAATAGCTGTTATCTGAATTCCGCCGAGTTTTTGTTTTTGTATCTGAAAAAAACAAAATATTATTATTTTTCGGTAGAGGTAGAAAAATTTAGCTGCGAGTAATCTACACATAATTCCCCTTTTATAATTTAAACCAAGGCCTTCTTGCAAAACTGCCCTAAATACCGAAAATTTTTAAAATCTCAAAGAAATCCAACAACTATATGTATAAATAGTTGTAAAATTGCATACTTATCTGCTAAAAATTTATGTTTCCGAATTTTTCTGCAACCAATACCGTAAACAAAAACTCATTGATTTAGTAGATGACGTGCGACTAGGCCAATGCGTAGTGAATGATGAAGAAATAATAAGCTCTGAGTGTGAGAAACGTGTGCACATTAGGGTGGGTAGGTGCCTATATGAAAAAAAGTTTTTATAAAAATACTCTCGAAGTAAGCATTCAAACTAAGGAGACCAACTACAAACAACTGCTTGCGGCTGGGATATACTATCTAGTCCTTGATACATCTGCCAACAGCCCAAATAGGAGCTGTTCGATGCGCCACAATATTTACTTAAGAGCATAGGACGCTTGGTTTTTTCGCAACAGGCCCTCCATACAAGAGGTTACCCTGGAACTTACATTGGTGGGTGGATTGTCCATTCTGTGACTTTGTTGGTCATTTTTTGTATACCGTAGCTCTAGTTTAGGTGTAGGGTTTGGCTGCTGTTGTTCTCTTATATGTTATAAGTTCACTCCACAGCTGCCGTGGTCGAGTTGCTAGAACTGAGCACTACAAACCAGTAGGATCAAAGATCTATCCCTGGTTTGAGCGACATACAAAAATAGAAACCTTGTTTCCTAACAGCGGGCGCCCCTCGTCAGGCAATGACAGAAGAAATTTTGCCAAGCAAATATATATTTTCTATGCATACCAAATTTTGCAAAAAAAATCCGATACACCCTAATTTACATACATACATAAAGAATACGGTGCAGGTCCCTGCCGGACGCGTATGGCGCGAGAAAGTCTGTTGCTGGCGATGGTATGTATGAACGTAGTACTTTTGCTGCTGTGATTTATGTACACTGCCGGCAAAAAGTATTGGCACACCAAATTTTTCACAATATATGCAAACATTTTTTTTTTTAAATATTTATCCACCAATTTTTTATAATAAGTATGGTTCATTCTACAACAAAAAACATTAACATATAATTCCATAACTTTGTGCAAAACTCGCGAAAATTCACTTTTTTGAGTATGCAGATTTGAAGCGTAATACATTTTATTATAATAAAGTACAAGTTTAAAGTAGCTAGGAACTACCGTTGATTTTTGGCAATTTTTTTTCACGCACTCTCTTCCATAATTTTTTTTTTTTTCGAAAATACTTTATATGGAAAAAAGGCAAAACACCTTCAACAAAAGAAATTCCCAAAAATCACTACTATTTTTGACTAACTCCGAACTTGCAGTTATTACTAGAATTTAATGGGCTACAAAACTAGATACTCAAAAAAATTCTAAAAAATCTGATTAAAAAGTTGAAAAATTTGCATGAAAATTAGCTGAATTTTCGGGAGTTTGGCACAAAGTTTAGGAAATATATTTTTATGTTTTTTGTTGTAGAATGAACCCTATTAATATCTTAATAGAGTAATCCTTTCTGAAAAGAACGCTGCTTAACGTAGTGGTTCCATCGCGTTACCAGTTTTTATTTTATTTTTTAATTAAATTAATCTGAGAGAAAACTCTTTCGACATTTGCTGTTGAAACCACAGAGAAAATCTTCAAGTGCTGGCAGAGGTTTTCATAGTGAAGATATTTTTAAATGGAATTTTGGTTTAATTTTAATTTCTTGAGTATAAGATTATAGTTTTTGAAAATAAGTCTCAATTTTGAAGATAAATCTTCACTTCTGGCAACACTGAAATATACTCTTGCATATTTATGTCTGCACACCACTAGAGAAAGCTGAATGGAAGCCACAATTTTTATAACTAAAAAAAAATTGCTAAAAATATCTGATGAAAATGTTAACCGTTCGGGTAATGGCATGCTCATTGGTGTGATCTTTTACTTAAAAATAAGCACAGATATTTACATATAAGCGTATATGAATGTAGGCACTTGCTTACATACCCAGTGGGCAATTTGAAGTTCGCTTCGGAATTAACCATTGCAGGAACCATTTTTCAATAAGACAAATGCTTTGGAAGCTGTAGTGGAAGAACTTTGAATAGAACTGATATTCGGAGGCAAATAGGAGAGAGTGTTTTCAAAGCAACGAAACAAAAAAAAAACGAATATCATTTGAATTTGCACTGCGTGATTAATATTTGTAGTAAATTTCGGCCTTGAAATTTGAATTTTGAGTAAAAACTTGAACTCGGAAAACTTATCTTCAATAGATCTGGAGGAAGGCCTTCCAGAAGGCCATTTGATTGCTTATATTTACCGACTGGGTTTGTTTCAGCATACATATGTATGTATACACGCAAGTGTATGCTAATGCGCTTGTGTGCTTGCTGTTAGATTTTCAGCTGATTTTGCTGGCGTAAAACTTATATATGTTTTTTAATTCGCTTGAGTGCTGCTTGTGGTGACGCGTGGGTGCAAGTGTTAATAATCAACGGTTCCCAAATGCTCCGCGTAATTATACACATATCTATAATTCTACAAGGTATGTAGGTATACATAGTAGGGTGGTCCTTAAAAATATCAAAATCTAAATCGGAAATTGGAAACAAATGTTTAGGGGTCGCTTCCAGGGTTTGCAAAATCAAATGTTTTTTTTTCAAATCGAAAAAATTTGAGAAAGTTTTGACTTCAATTCTGATAAATTTGACAAAGTATTGAAATTTATTCATAAACTCGCTGATCAATGTCAAAATTTTGTCGAATTTTTGCGGTTTAAAAAATATATTTTTTTTTTAATTTTGAAATTTTCGTGGATATCTTTATTTAGTACGTAGAACCAGAATTTCAAAAAATTTAATTTTTTCAGATCGCAAAATTCAAGAAAATTTTGACTTTAAATCTGATAAATTTGACACATTTTTGAAATTTATTCATGAACGAATTGACGAATTTTCGCTATTAAAGCAAATCAATTTTTTCATAATGTGGTAGTGACCCAAAAATATTTTTAATTTATTTTTTTTATTGAAATTTTCGTGAGTATCTTCATTTAGTATTCATGTAGATATTGATATTTTTAAGGACCACCCAAATACATGCGAATATGTAGACACATCTAACATACGCCTTTTTGTCTGCCATATGTGAACATATGTAGATTTTCATAAATTTAGCCGGCCGGCCACAGTGAGCTCATTTAAATTTTGCTCACTCAATTGCCTGCTTTCATACATATGTACATATGCACGTACATATGTATGTATGTATATTCACCATCATCCATCTTCGCCTTGATCGCCGCTAGCAGCCACGTCGCTTTGGTTGACACACTCCAAAGATTTATATGCGTCCATAGATGATGTGTAGCGGCGTGATTATTGATGTGAAAAACATTATCTATTGTACAGGCTTACGCTTGTTATATATTCATAGCGCTCAGATTGATATTCTGAAAAAAAAAAGAACTATAATGTTGAAACGACAGACTTTTTATGGACTGAAAATTAAAATGCGTTAACACGAATCACGGAAGACGCAAGCGACAGAGATGAATAGCTCGGCGGGTTAGACAAATGGGTGGTGTAATGAGACATACATACATATGTACCTATTCTCTTATTGAGAATGGAACACTGAAGACAAACTTTTAATTCAACTATCAGAGAATGGGCAGAGTATGCATTTTGTAATAAAGAGTAACAGATTTTGGTTACCAATTCACTTTAATTATTTTGAGCGAAATGCATATCTACCAAATATTCCGAGCCCTAACCGCAATAAAAACGTATGCGACATTTTTTAAAAAAGCTCATCAAAAAGAAGAAAATTTAATAATTAAATATAATTTTGGACCTGAAAACCCCACTAAAATGCTCAAAAGCCCCAAACATCCTAACCGCCCAAAGAATACAAAAAAAATATAACTAACGAAAAAACCCCAAAAGGCTCGAAAAAATCAAGAAAGTAATGAAGAATTCCTAGATTTCCTCAATATTAAAACAAGAGAAACCACAAAATGATCCCTGACAAAAACAAATAAAAAAAACTTCAAAACCGCCAAGCAAAATGTGTTACGAAAAGTCTCGAAAAAATCTAGAAAAGTTATAAGCAAAATAAAAAATTTATTCAGAAAAGTCCCAATAATCCTTAAATATCTCGAAAACTATCAAAAAAAAAAATCGTTCGGAATATAAAATTTGGAAAACTCTGAAAAGACACGAAAAAATCTAGAAAATCCTGAAAACTTTTTAAAAAACCATAATGCGAAAAATACCTGTGAAACTGCCAAAAGTTCGAAAAATCTCTAAAATTACAAATAGTATAAAAACAGTAAACAAAACTTTAAAAGATCTCGCATTATAAAATACGAAGAATCCACAAAAGATCGCAAAAAAATCCAGAAAATTTCCAATAATCCTCCAACTTCCTGAAAAGTAAGCCACGGACAAAACTGAAAAATTTCTGAACGACCCAGAAAAATTCCAAAGAATTAAAAAAAATTCCCGAATAGTCCCAATAAAAAATAACTTAGGAAAAGTTCCAAAAAAGATCCGAAAAATCCCTGACAGCTCCGAAAAGTACTAAAAAAATCTCACCAAAATAAGCGTAAGATCCCGAAAAATAAAATACGAATAACACCGAAACAGCTGGAAAAATATCTTAACTAACAGAAAAGTAAAATTCGAATAATCCTGAGAAATTCCGAAAAAAATCTAAATTACAACAAAAACTCCAAAAACTCGCAGTCCTAATAAAAAAGACCTAAAACCCAAAAAGTATTAACCAAATATTCCCGAAAAAATATGAACGGTCTAAAAAATACCAAAAAAGCCAAAAAGCCAAATTTTTGAGCCATGAAGAAATCTTAGTTTACAGCGACAGAGGGTTCTTCAAAAAACTAGTACGAGAATTTTTTATATATGCTTTTTTGATTTCGAAATTTAAAAATAAGTTTTGTTTAAAGTCTCCGATAAGTACTTATTCATACTCTACTAATACTACTGGTACTATTACATACAACCTTTATAACTATTACTATACCACTATTACTATAAACTAATTACAAATATCTGAAATGATTTACACACATAAAATTATTTAAAAAAATCAAATTTTTGTGCGGAGGTGGAGATCTTTAATGGTTTTCTAAAATTAAATTTTATTTTCTAATAATAAAAAAATAATAATTTATTTAATTTGCAAAGCATGTAGCAGTCAATTTATGGGCAAAGCCAGTCGGCAACAGACAGTGGAATTGTGGCATTTCTATTGATTAAAGAGATATTTTTAAATTAGGAAATAAGCTATTAATTCACAACGCTGCTTATTTGTGTATATTTGCATGTATGTATATACTTAAGAAAATATAAAAAAAATATAACAAGATTTCTATAATCCGAAAAAAAGTTGGCTGCAGCCAAACAAGTCGTCTAACTTGGTATGGAGTAGCTAAAATTTTGGTAATCTCAGCAGAACAACAGTGATGACTAATATAACGGATTTATGGACTTAAAAGCAGGGCTGCAAAAAACCAATTGGTGAAATTTTTGTAATGCTAAAGGATTCAAATATTACAAAAGTACCAATGACAAATCTAAGCATATGAAAGTAAAGGCTTTGTTATTGAGATCAAATTCAAATATGCACATGTATAGTGGTGGAAAAATAAATCGGGACGCAACATTTTAACAATCACGTATAGTTCATCGTCTAACAAAAACCGAATAAATCCAAGTTGAAAACTTTGTGCAACAATTATGAAAATTCTCCAAAGTTTCATCTAAATTGCAAACCTTTTTATTAAGAATTTCTAGAAACATTTTTTAAGTTTTAAGTTAATTTTTGGCAATTTTTTTTACAGAATTTCTTACATACATTTTTTGTTTAAAGAAATGCGTAACACCCTTAACAAAAAAAAATATATATATAAATAAAATCAACGCGATCAGGCGAAATTAAAAAAAGTTTAATAATTTTTATGTTAAGGTTTGGACAAGTCGTTAGTTTTGTTGAGTAGACAAAGAAAACTTGTTGAAAACTTTATTTTCGGTAGGTTGGAGCTTACACTAGGACTTAACCCCATATTTTTCTTTGGTTGGTTTAATGTTAATTTTTTTTTATAAAAGTATAGCTCGATATAAAACAACCACAATATAAGTATTAAAGCTTCAATAAGATTTCATTATAAATAAAAACAAATAATATAATAATATAAAAAATAAAAAATCCAAGTATGCAGTTTTATAGCTCATTCAACTTTAATGTAATATGATAAGTGTCAGTTTGAATAACATATCTTAAAATTCGCAGTTTCTTCCATATTAAAAACATTTCAAGTTTTTTTTTTTTTATATGAACGAAATTATAACTCACAGAGATGCCATTAAATCCAAAAATATTTGCAGCTTTATTTTACCATACGGTTGCATGTTCTAGACAAAGTTGTGTATGTATTACAAAACTTGAAAAAACGCTTTAGCGGATTTTGAACTAAACCCAACCTTTTTTTGTTGAGTGGTTTTCAGTTCGGTTTTGACATTTCAAAATAAAAATGGTTCGGTTCGTGGTTCGGTTCAAAGCCCGAAAAAAAAGCGACGTTTCAGCTCAAAACCCAGTTCGGTTTAAAACCGGTTGGCAGCCCTGCTTAAAATGACCTATTTACTGAGAAGAATGTTCTTCCATTTGGAAAAATGTTTATTTCAATTTTAAAAGGTGTCGGTGGGCATTTGAAATAAAAATATTTTTCTTTTTTCACTAAAAAGAGATAAAGGTAAACTTTTTTTTTCTAGGAATATTCTTTTAGGGAATTAAATTCCTTACCATTTTTATTTACATGGAAAATTTCAAATGCCCACCGACACATTTTAAAATTGGAATACCAAATTTTTTCAAATAGTAGAATTTTCTTCTCACTTAATAGGTTATTTTAAGGCCAGAAATTCATTAGGTTAGTTTATTTGGATCACCCTAATAAATATGTATATACAAACAATGGCACTTTAGCCAAAAATTAGTCTTTTCATAAAATTTATAAAAAGGCGTGGTGTTGTCGCCCACTTACGTTAAATATGTTACGGTATCTTGAAAATGACTTCATCTATCTGTACTAAATTTGGTTTACACTCTGCCCTAGGCGGTCTTCGTTACGTATTCTCTTGAACAAAATCACGCCCTATAAAAGATCGCTAATTTTGAGTTTTTCTAAATTAACGTAACTTATTCTATTAATTAGTCCAGAGAGAGCCTAGAATGATATCACTTTACCGTTAACATTTCAAGGCAAGCATGTCAAGAAAAATTGTATTCTACACATTATAAACGTTTGAGTTCGGAAATTCCTCTAAACGAAATTTTCCATTGGTAGATATTATTCGATTAAGCTTTGCTTCAAAAGAAACATTAACTGAAAATTCCTTGTTAATAAATCGAATTTATTATTTTCTCCATTAATCTAATAATAGGAATTATTTTTTGACATACCTGAAAATACAATTAGGCACATACAAAAGAGCCCACTGAGTACCTACTGCACTTGATTAAATAAAATCGTATGCTCTGTTTTCTATAAAAAATTATGAAAAAGGTTTTTCCCTTTCAAGAGCTTCATATCAGCCCATATACACATGCAATGTATGTATGTACTGACATACATATGTACTAGGGATGTTAATTTTTCACTTTTTACGATCCCGGGATTTTCGAGAGGTCGTTAACACAATCCCGGGATTAGTCCCGGGATTTAGATATTCATTACTTGTAAACGACTTAAATAGAAAAAATTGTTCTATATTGTTTGAGAAGCTCTCCTACCATAAAATAAATAACAAATAAATGTGTTGGAAACCTAAATTTTTATATAAGGTGGCGATTTTATTTGTTCTCTCTGATATCAGCATTTATTTTAAAGACTTTATAATTTTAAAAACATGATTCATTCCAGAAATTATTTATTAATGGGTACCAAATGAAAGGGCAAATCTCTTTAGATTTAAAAAAAAAAATTAAAATTTTTTTGGATTCACAAGGACGAATAGGTAGTTTTTTAAGCTGATAAAGTTAGAAGGACGAAATTCGAGGATGTTATCGAGTTTTTATAAGTCCTTAACATAAAATAAAAAAAAAAAAAAATATTGCAAAATTTCAAGGATAAAACTTTAAAAGGGCATTTTCAATCCTTATGCATCAAAAAATGTAATCTGTTTAAATTCTACAGAATTTTCTCTTTTAATTTGGTATCTATGCTTTACCTCAAACCACATTTCAATGAATTTTTTAAATAATTTTTGCATTACTGACGTCAGAGTGAAAAACTAAAATCGGCGGTTTTTCTATTTTTGGCCCAGGGTTTCGCGAATATATTGATTTTTGTGTGTAAAATTTACTATCGCACGTTGTTATTTGTATATTAGGCTAGACATTTATAAAAGATATTAATTATTAAATAAAAAAAGAAATACGTATAGCCAACACTGGTCTAGAAAAGGAGTTTCAATTATTGGCATCAGAGCAAATTACGAATCCCGAAAATCCCTGGATTATTTGTCAAGAATCCCGCGATTTTCGGGGGATTAAAATTCCTAATATGTACATACCTTACATAAGAAATATCTTTAACGGTTATTAACATTGCCATTTTGTATGAACATATATTGTCATACGCTAAAGTCAACACATATGGCTGTCCAAATACCATTTCGTCTGCTTTAATACCCAATTGGCAGCAAAGTTAATATGCTTAAATGGCTACTGAAGTATCCCTGTAGGGAGCAACTGAGCCAACGAAATATATTTATGTAGTTTTTGGTCCTATTTGAACAAAATGCGAAAGTCGGAAAGCTATTTCAGTTTTTTTGTAGTAAATTGGTTAACAATTTTTCCACACCTGACCTTATGTAATGAGTACTTAGCAAGACGTATGTAGAGTTTCGGGTATTTTTGGAACCTTTTGGGACTTTTAAAAAAAAAATTCGGGATTTTGAGGACATTCCGGTATAATTCGTGTTTAACATATCTCACAAGTTTTTTCAGGATCGGGCACCTTCTGATACATATTTTGGGAAATTTTCAAGCTACTTCGTGTTTTTTCGAGGATTTTCGGGAGCTTGTTTTTTTAGATTCCCTCCGAATTTGTTGACTACTTGCATTTATTTTTGGTATTTTTTCCGGGACCTTTCGGACTACTTTGCACTTTATTTCTAGTAACTTTTTATAACTTTTAGTGGCCTTCGGCGTTTCAAGGCGTTTTGATTTTTTCGGAAGTTTTTGTGTTACTTCATATTTAATATTTCTGGAGCTTTAGAATTGTGTTCGGAATTTTTTCAGGAACTTTCGGTTTATTTCATGTTTCCTTTGCCGGGCTTCTTGGTTTAATTGTCCGTTTTTTTTCAGATTTAGACTTTGGGATTTTCCAGGGCTTTTCTGAATTTTTAAGCGACTTTTGTTTCTGTGTTTTTCGTTATACCTCGTGTTTTAATAATCGAAATTTATCGGTACCTTTTGCGACTTTTGTATTTTAATTATTATTTGTCGTTAGTTTTTTGGGTATTATCTGGAACTTTTGTGAGTACTTTACGAGTTTTCGCGATACCTCATGTTTCATTTCTATGAATTTTTCAGGAATTTTCCGGAAAATTTTAAAATTTATTCGAAACTTATATAAATTGTTAGTGACTTTTAGGACTGTAAGTTTTCTAAATGCATTTTCCTGCACTGTATGGTATTTTTTTGGGACCTGCCAATATTTTGAGAAACTTTCATGTTCCAAAATATACTAAAATCTTATTTGTGCTTTTGTGATTGCCTTAAAAATGAAAAACAAAAATTGGCTGTTATTGTCTTTTACATAGTTTTGCCTAAAAGAATAAAAAGCAAAAATTTCCAGAAAATACTTATATAAGTATATAAGTATAAGTAAAAGTATATGAACGACAAATTTGTTCCGATTTCTTCAAGCCATAGCAGTACCTTTGTATGTATGTTTGCATTGTATCAAGGCGAATTCACACAATGTGGTAGCAGGAGTATAAAACCATATGTGAATTCGCCTTGTTTCACGCATTTCTATAATATCATTTCCCCCGAAAATGTGTGAAACATTGTCAAATATAACGTTTTTTCAAGCATTTGCTTAGATTTGCCAGCCTTGATCATTATGTATGCAAGTATTTCAAAGCATGTGTGCATATCGTTCGCTTTATGTGTATTCCTGCAGGGACAGCTGCATCTGACGTTGCAAGTCCACACATCAGTCCCAAAGCTGTGTGCGTCGTTTGTCATTTCCATATGTCATTGCGTACTAAAACATATTAATTTTGGCAATTACTTTCGACCCGCCACTCAAGGGTAGTAACAAATTAATGTATAACAAGGCAAACTTGAGAACAGTTCACCTCGAAATGTAATTGTGTCTGTGTGAGGGAGGAGATTGACACGAACAGATACATCCGGCGGATGGGAATAGCTTTGACACTACATGTGAATATCAATTTTGAAAGAAGTGTATGGTAGATTAGGGCAGAGCAGAAACAAAGAAAAATTTTGCGTTTCGAAATTCGTATATATAAGTAATATATATATATATATATATAATTATTAGGATTTACGCTTGATTTTTATAGAACAAGTTACTCATTTTCTCCGTATTAATACATTGACTAACATATGCACTTTGTTTGGAACACCATCAAAAAAGAAAAATTGTCAAAAATCAGTGGTAGTGGTTGTAGCCACTTCAAACTTGCACTTTATTTTACTAAATCGAATGGACTACAAAACTGCATACCTAGAAAACTTATTTTCATATACTAAGTTATTTGTTTATAGTTTACAAAAAACTCAAAATTTCCATCAAAAAGGTGAAGCAGAAGGTATGAACCGATTAAAAAAAAAATGAGGGAATTATTTGACTTCCTGGTCAAGGATCCCGCGATGCTAGAACTTGAAAACGCAAATTTTTTTTTCGCTCTGCCCTAATGTACGCACATATACTTGTATATGTATTAAAGTAGGTGAAAGTTAAAAATAGCTGGAAATATATGGAATTATGTTTATGAAATGTGGAAAAAACCTCCTTCGTCTGCCGAGTAGATGCCGCAAATAATTTAATGTGTGGCACGTGCCTTCATAAGTAATTAATGAAGAACATTTACTTCCACAACCATTTCGGAACTAGCAAACAAATTTCGACAAATGTGCAAATACTTTTCTTTTATTTGTACTTATATTGTACATATTTATGTATATTGACATGCACGTGCTCGTCTGATTATTGCTCCACGCTTAACAGCTTTCAGTTAATCAATATCGCGCATTTTTTTTTTGTAATATCGTACCTCTTTGTGGATAAAAAAAAATAAACAAAAAACAAAGGAAATGCTCTAAAAGCACGATTATATGTACAAAAATTTATATGCGAAATTCCTCCTCCTCAATTTCCTCTAACTTTGCAACATAGTACAAGCATTTTGCATATTCGCAACAACAATAATGCCACTTGAAAGCGTGATAATTTAAATCTTTTAACTTGCGACTACCCTTTTCAATTAACCATTTGATTGCATTCGTTTCCATATCCATTGTTTATTTTGTAATGTTTTTCATTATTTTTCACTTATTCTACCTTTTTGTTCCGCATATATAGTATCAACGCTTATCTGGTTGAGTTCTGCTGCATGCTTCCATACAAATTAATTATTATTTGTTTACATTTTTACAGCAGCAACTTGCTCAAACTCATATTGAAACAACAAAATAAATTTTGATTCCCCCTGTTTCCGCCGCCCCACTTCAAGGTAAACAGTTTTAATACGGATTAATTTGATACGAGTATCTTGCACTAAGCAAATCTCTAGTTAAACGTGCAAATTCGCCTAAGTTAATATGTAAGTACAATATGCATATACATACATACGTACCTACTCGTATGCATATGTGCACTTGTGCTACTTAAGTCTGCGGTATTGCAAAGCTTAGCAGAATTGCCGGCAAACAAAAGTCAAACTATAGCAATATGACAAATCACACCGGTCAGGCAGGGAGACACCCGTTTACATACAACCATACCTACATATTTCTACGTACTATATATTGTATGCTATGTCTGTTGTTTGCTTTTAAACAAAGCACAGTGGAATGTTTTATAACTTAGTTAGTGGAAAAAGCAAAAGACCATATCGATGATGCGTTTAATCGTATACTGGAAAGCTACGAATTTCAGTTAATTTTTTACTTATTTTGAGCATGAAATTTAGGAAGGTAAAAATACAAGGCTTGCTTTCTTTCGTTAGAGAAGTACCTAAAAGTTTCGAAAAACCTCGAAGTAAAATCCCAAAAACGCTGAAAATCTCGAAAAAGTAACACAAGTTTCTGAAAAGTCTCGAAAAATAAGCTATCATGAATCTCGAAAAAATTAGAAAATTATCTAAAAGCCAAAGAATTCAAAAAAAAACCTACAACCAAAAAAAAAACGAAAATGTTCAAAGAAATCCGATAATTTGGCGAAAAATTCAAGGTGGGTGGCGAAAAAATCGCAAAAGATCCCAATACGAAGTTAATGCATAAAAACCGGAACGGTGCAGTATCTGAAAAATACAGAAAAATAAGATACGATGAATCCTAACATGTAAAATAAAACCTATAGAACTAACTCGAAAATCACCAAGATTGGCAAAACAACCGAAAAGTCTCGAAAAAGTGCCAGTAAAGTGCCGACAATATCCAAAAATTTTGCAACACGAAGTATTCCAAAAATTGCAGCAAAGAAGCGAAAAAAACCAAAAATCCTGAAAAGGGCCGAGAAAATCTTGAAAAGTCGCGAAGCTTTCTATGTTATTATAACAATGCCCTGAAACGAAGAAACACCGAAAAAAACCAAAGTCTCGAAGAAATACCAGTGAAGTGCCGAAAAATTTCAGTGGAGTGCCCAAAAAATCCTAAAACTACCCAGTACGAAGTAAATGCAAAAAACCTAAAGGTCCAGTTTCTGCAAAAATACCGCAAAAAGATATGAATCCCTTTCATTTTACTGCCTAAGGCATGTTATAGTTTAAATGCAGAGATAAGCTTCTTTCAAGCCTTCTACAGATTTTATGCGCACGCGCTGAGAGGAAAAGTTCTCTCTGGTCCGCCGCGCCTAGGTACGCGCGCCAAAGCTTTTCGAAGCTCTCTGTACAATTTAGGTCAGTGATGGTCACCGCGTTGCCCGCGCGTAAAGCTGTTTTAAGTTTTCTATACATTTTGTATAGGCGCTTGTAGAGTATAAGCTCTCTCTGTCCATCGTTGATTTAGATATAGAAAAATTATGACCAGAGTTATATTTATATCTGTAAGATAGAGCTTTTACTTTGTACGCGTTCGTATTTTAATAAAAAGTCCTAAAAAGCTTCTTCCGCGAGATATATTTTGGCCATGACTAATATACAATCTGTACAAAGCTTTAAAAATCTTCTATCACGGGATGAGGTTTGGTCTATAAATGATATGATGAATCTATGCATAAAAAGCTTTGAAAAGCTTTGCCCGCAGGAAAGGTTACAGTCGTGTATGCTTTACAAGATCGAATTGCTTTGAGGGCGTCGGTACATGCATATATAAACTTTAAATAACTCATTCGATACTTTTAATGTTGCTATCGATATACGTATGGTTTTATCGAAATCATTGTCGCTAAATTTATTGACATTATTAGGTACTGTAAACATATGCATAATTTTATAATTAAATAGGATTATAAGGCACGAATTATTTTTCGATATAACTTTTAGAACGGTAATTGACAATTTAATACATTTTAACACACTGTGCCCGTACATGCCGGCTAAAGCCTTGCATGCGAATGACATATCACGTACTAAAATACTAAATAAATGTCGAAAATTGGCACATGTAACGGTGGTCAGATTGAAATAACAGCAAAAAATAGGAAAAACAAAAATAACAAAAATAAATTCAGAACAATAATATTAAAAAAAAAAAAGTAAATAAATAAGTTTATACCTGAGCAACAAACTAAAAGAGTAAATAAACACAGCCAATTAAAAACCAATGCAACAGTAATAATACATATTGAATACCAAAAAAAAATAAATAAATAAATAAATACACCGTTAAGTATCGGCATTCCCAGCTGTACAAATCGACCAACTAACCAGCAACGTTCACTCACACGTAACAATTGCCAAAATTTGCGACACCAAAAATTTGTCAAATGTGTCGCGACAACCGAATATTTTTCAAATAAGCACACCCACACTCCACTCTTCCCTCGTACGGCTGTCGGTTGGATTACTGACTGCCTCCTGGCTTTTTCTGTCGGTGAAGGAGGGTGGGTGGGTGGGTGGTGTAATCATGCGCAGCGACGCATAGCGTTTTGGCATATCGTCTAATTAATCTGCCACATGGCTGACAGTCGATACTTAATTATGCGAGTATCTGCATAAGCGTAATGATCACACATGTTTATACACACCTACATATACTACAAATGTGTGAGAGTAGTGATTTATGAGTTCAAAACGCAACACATTATGAACTTTGTTTACATTTTGTCTGCTCGTAATAAGGAACGGGGTTGATAAATTTGTAAACTTTTGAGGTGAAAAATGCAAAGAAATTACAAATACCTTTGACAAATTTTAGTTAGTCTGTTGAGGTTTGCGGCACAGTTGCCTCTTTGGTAGCGGTAGAATTAATAAGTTTGTGCTGGCTGTTCTTTTACCAAAATTTTCTGTAGCGAAAGCAACATTAATTTTGACAAATCTGCTTGAAAAGCTGTAAAAGTGTGGCTCACTGAAGTAATCTTAAAACACGACAGCAGCGCAGGCAAAATGGCAAGAGACTGTTTTTTGTACCATAATATTAGGCTACCATAACCTGACTGATGGCATGGAGACTTCTAAAAAACTAATTTTTTGCAAAACATTTTGCAAAATATAATATATGCATTCTTCTGCCGTTAGGATGCCGATAATTGATGCTCAAGAACCAGTGCTCGCATTTAAAAAATTTCTGTGTGGTAGAATCTGGCAAATGCGGTAGATTTAAAAGAAATGTAGTAGATCTCAGTTTAAGCTATTAGTTTATTATTAATTTTTCGTTTTTTTTTTTTGTATCTATTATGAAACCGAAAATATCATAAGAACTTAAAGTGTCGAAAAAATTAATAGGGCCGCAACATATCTATATTGTTTTATTATAAAAGTAGAGGTTATTATCTAAAAAAAAACAACGCATAAATCCAAATTGCAAACTTTGTGCAAAAATTATAAAACTTCTTCAAAGTTGCATTTAAGTTATGTCTAAACTTTTTAACTAGATTTCTAAAAAAAATTGTACGCAGTTTTATAGCCCATTAAATTTTAATACAATAAAGTAGCTCAAAAATCGCGTTTATTTTTGGAATTTTTTTTATTGCGACAGTGTAACTTTGAAAGATGTCTGCATTTTTACAGCCGCTTCCAGTTTTATACCTTCGTTTTTATTGTTGGAGCAAAAATTAAGCTACTCAAAAACAAGAATATTTGGTAAATTTTAGATTTCAATTTTGTGTGGTAGATGCTGAAAAAGTGCTGGGTCTACCACAATGTAGTAGAAGACTGTAAATTGCCACGGCCACAAGGGCAGACGTTCCCGAAATCGGCAAAGTCATCAAGAAAAAGCAACGGAAAACCAGATACCTACTCCATATTCTCCATTTTTCTAACGGAACAACGATTACTTTTTGACCCTAAATAGATTTTTAAATTATAAAGATTTTTAGATATTGCTCGGACAAGGGACAAGTTGAGAAGATCAATCCAGCTGCCTGATATTGGAAGTGTTTTTTAGGCTGAAACATTCGTTTTCGGGTTGGAATTTTGACGTCTTTTAGAATAAAGTCGAAGCTTGTAAGAATACTTAGTTTGCATAAACTGGCCATCGCCATATTTCCGGTAATGAGGCTGGAGATAAGTTGGCCAGAGAAGCTTTCACAATGGTCTCAATCGAGGAACGGATCTCACCACTAATCAGTACTATAAACACGGCAAGTTATATCGACAATTTCAAAAAATCGGTTCGATGGTCGTGCATGGCAACAAACTGCCATATAGCCAAACTTAATAAGAAAACCCAGACTTGATTTTGGCAGCCTAGTAGTAGTTCTTGTCGGACATTAGCCGGCTAATACCGACATGAGACGGCTGGGAATCGCCTACAACGAATTCTTAAGAAGCTGCAGGAAAGAAAATGAACAAAAATTTATAGAACAGCTTCTTTGGTGATGTACAGCTTTATTGAAGAACAGGAATACCACACTAGAAGCATACGAGTTCGTATAGTTTGAAGATCTGTCTGTTATATTCTTTTCTATATTCTTTTATATTTAATATGCTCAGAAGATATTAACATATAAACTGAAAAATTCGCTAATAAATAAAATCCATAGATAGCTTTTATTTAGTTAGTTAGTAGGTCACCTAAGTAATGCAATCTTGAGATGACGTGAACGGTTTTTATATATGTATACTATTTTACGATGTGCTAAAATGTAAATAACAACAACATTGTAAAGATAATTTAAACAAATCAAAGCCGTCTATGTTTTCAGATAATAAATCGATAAAAATTTTTATGTGATATCTTATCGCAAGGCAACAGGGAAATACCTGTACGCCCTTGACTTTCAAAAAATTCGCAAATTTTGTGATAAATACCCACCTATTATATGACAGTTATTCACCTACATTTCTACAATGCAAGGCTAATTTTTATGAAGAGCAACATACATACGTAAGTACACTCACAAATTCATTGACACTTGAGCGTTGCCTTATCCATAGGACCCAGTCGGAAAAGTAGTAATGCATTACATGCGTGCTAAATAATATTTGTAATGTATTTCTTATGAGTTCTCGATTATATTACTGCTAACAATGTAATCAGCATTTTATTGTTTTCAAAAAGTTCCAAAAATTTCATATTAAAACACATTCATTTCTCGATACTAGGGAATGGAAAATTTAATGCCCCTCTTTTCTTAGGACATCGCCGTGGGCGAAAAAATGCATTTTCGAATGTGAAAAGGGTTTTTTTACTGATTATTTTTTTGATTACTATACATTACATTTTCCCACTGGGGAGTAGTGATGGGGCAAGGGGAAATACTCGACCGGTAAATGTTGCATTTGAAAGTAAGTACTCAGGTATTTACACATGTACTTGGGTATTTACCACAAATGTGGGTATAATTCATGATGAGAAATTTTTAGAGTAAATTATAAGCTATTTATTTCAGATGGAGAACAAATAGTGCATTTTTTTATACGAAATACGAGTTTAATTGAGAAATGTGATAAATCAGGAATTTAGGCAAAACCCCTTTCTCTATTAGGTATCAGATAAAATATTATATCGAGTAGAATGCATAATATCGGTTGAAGTTGAAAGGATTTTATCTTCCATATTTTCGAGTGAACAACTTAAGTCATTTTCAAATTGTATGGAGTGTGAATAGTGCGTTGGTGAACTATTTTTGACCGAATTCAAAAAAAGGAGAAGGTTATCAATTCGTCGAAATATTTTTTTTAGTATGTTACCGGATAACTTTGGATCACCTGAACCGTTTTCGATTATTTATTTGGTTTAGTTCCGATCATTGTGTCATTGAAGTCGGTTGCATTTTTTGCTTAAAAATTACTTGTTATAAAGAAAATTCCAGTTGTATTTTTTAAAACTCTTCAAACTCTGACATCCACTACGTTTCGGGTCTATGCATATTTGTTTTTTTTTTCTCTTCCGGTAAAATAATGTATAGTGGAAATATCATCATTTGATTAAATACTCCTCGTACATTATGCTTGGGTTCAGTGCCTGTAAATTGTATGAATGAATACTAATTCATCTAACTCTACAGATGGATCAAGATCACTTCTTTGTCTTTATCTTTTAATAATTATAAGTATTTCGTTGAGTTGAGTGCCATAGCTGATGAAATTGAAAAAAATAAACAAATTTACCTATTAAATTCATTTTGACTATATACGGTCTGATACTATTAACCTTGTCTGGTAATGAACCCACCTCCAATCGCTAGACAATATAAAAAAGTACTTTGGCACACTCCCCTCTGGTAATCGGTACACACCTGCTTGCATTTGATATGGAAAATTTCCAATGATTGCAATAAGAATATGTGATTGTGAGTAATGCAATAGCATTCCTACAACAAAAAGAAAAAAAAATTCGTAAAATCATAAAAGTTGAGATAAAGCGAGAAAAAAAAAGGAAAAAGGAAGAAAAGGTAGGCATAATAACAGAGAAAAATTTGCGATGCTCTATATCATAAAAACTTTAGAGAAGTTAGAGTTTTAGGAAGAAAAACCAGACGGACATACATATGCCAGCATGAGTAAGTATTAGGGTGCGCGATTATTCGTCTTTTTCCAAAGTCGCTTTTCGAGTTATTCGAAAAAGTGCAATTTAAAAAAGAAAACGGTTCCCGATTTAGAAATTAAGAAAAAGCGGTATAAACCGGGTTGTTTAATATTGTTTTCATAGAGTGAAATATTGTGGTGTTGGTATGACCAAAAATTACAATAAAACTATCAACTCTGAACATACCCACCATGCAAAACATGAGAAATAGGCGACAATCGTCCATGGCAACAAATTGGCGACTCGCCGATTTATTGCCGTAGGGAGAAATCGGAAACATTATTTCTTTTATGTCATTTTAGGAATATGTTTTCAAAAATTCCCAGACTGATGAACTCCGCGTCAACAGGATTCTTCAAAAACATATAATTTATGCCCAAGAAAGGGTTGAAAGATTAGGAAGCTTCATAGCGACGAAAATAGTTAATTTCGTTTACAAATTATAAGTTTGAGTTCAAAAACAAACGAAACATTGAGAAATAATAAAATTGTTGCAAGAAATTATTATTTAAATATCGCTTGTAGCAATAATAAAACGACTCATTCAGGTAATAAGAAAACGACTCGCCCAGGCGAGTTGCCTGTGGCGGACGTTTTAGAGCGACTGGTAATAAGAAATCGATACGATGGCGATATTGCTGGCAATAAATTTGTTGCTTAGGGCGACAAGTTTTCTTATGTCCGGCAACAAAAATTGTCTGGTGGGTAGCTTTTATTTAGAAGAGAGCACAGCAAAATACGTTCAAAATTTTTTTTTTAGATCAAAAAAAGAACACTTAAAAATGATTGAAATGCTCAAGTTTGTTCTCAATTTAATTTTTTTAATACCTTATATGCATTTTTTTTCTTTCCGGATTTCTTTTCTTATCGCCTTGGCCGAGTACTTAGATGCGCCTACTGCCACTCAGGAGGTCCATGGTTCAATTTACGGTCCCAGCAACATCAAAATTTTTATTTATTTATTTTTTTCAAATAGCGGTCTCCCCTAGGCAGACAATGGCAAATCTACGAGTGTACTTCTGGCATAAAAATTATTCTTCGGGGGTGGTGCAACTAAAAAAAAACGTTCATTTATTGGAATCAAATAGGATACACTGTTCATCCCCAAATAACGTAGAATATAATTTTAAAACTATTTAGGGGCTCCCCTTAAACTGGGAAAAGCCTTGACAACTTTGAAAAACGTAAAAATTTTATTGAGAGATCAATGTTTTTATGAAATGTAGTAAAAACAGCTGATAAAGATAAACAGCCTTTTATGAAAATACATTTTCATTTCATTTCGAGGCACTGTATTTGACTCTTTAAGCAGGTACTTTGCAGGGAAAGTAACTAACTCTGAAAAACCTTGCTAGCTTCCCGATATTATATGTAATGCACCAGAAGTAGGCATTAACTATTCTTCTTTTTTTAACATTTTATACAGCAACATACGAATATTTGTATTTAATTTCAGGACCAATACTTCCAGTTAGAATCGATCCAATGATTTCAGAACAATAAATTGCAGTTATCACACATCACCAGGGCTAACTTAAGCTAGAGTATCGCTTAATTACGCTTTCGCTTTTGCTCATCCCTAGCCGCAACACAGAGGGTTTTTTGTCTCAGTACCATACCAGTTAACCAACCACTCATCATTCATTTCATTATTATAAGGCCAGTAAGCAGCTCTAAAGAAAAGCAAAAACTCCATATAAAATGGCGTACAAGAAATGACTAAGAAATTTTCTTTTGTAGAATTTTCTTGAGGCAGTACGCAGTTCTTAAGAACTTTGGTATGCTTTCTACTACGGTTTTCTAAAGTTTTTTTGTGAAAAAAAGAGCACAAGGCAACCCATGCATGCAACAGAAATATATGCGCTTCCATCATTTCTTGAGGAAAGAGTGAGGAAAGGTGAAGTATCAAATGTTAAAATTCCTTGGACACACACACGAAATAATGGGAATTTTTTCTTGACCGTTCTCTTGAGAGCTGCATACTGGTCTATACCAATTAGTGTACGAGTACTATAATGTTCATTCAGTAACTCGTTTTTTTTTTACTGAAGAACAGAAAACTTACAATTACAGCGGCTTACGGACCAACATGAATCGGGAAGTCGAGGTGCTGCCCCATTATTGGCACGTGTGTTAATTGTTGGTGTAAATTCCGCAGTTTTCATATCGTCATGTACTTCCAATATTTATTTTTATTTTTTTTTATCAATGAACTCAACTTTTATTTGCATTGAATATCTTATCTTAGACTTAGGCGAGTACTCGTATCAGACATAAATATGTATGTACTCTTGAGTGAGTATGTATGTGTGTTAAGGTGTATTCAGTAATTTAAGAATGTAAGAGATTTATATTCAATTGATCATCTCACGTACAGGTGTGCAGTGGGCTAAATCAGTTAATACTTTAAGTTTTTATAGGTGGGTGTGTATTGCTTGTGCTATCCTGATAGGAAAGCTTAGTTTCCCGAAATATATATGGACTATAAATATATGTATATAATAGGGAGATTCGCAATTTTTTTTTTAAATTTTTTTTTCCTCCGAACCATGCTCAAAAGTTTCGTTTAGACGCCAAAAAAGAAGAGAGAAAAGTTACAGAAACGAGCTACTGAACTCATTTTTCGATAACGCAGCTTGGCCAAAAGTTATTTTAAAGGAGCAGGGTTCCGAGGAAAAAAATAATATATATATTTTTTTTCTGAATCAGTCTACTACTTATATAAATATAATATACCAGGTTGAGTCGCGAAAAAAAAGTTGAAATTACATCCCTAGTTTGAAAGTTTACTACTTAAGGATTTTGAAGTCATACAAATTTTCGCCTTAGTTGTGTCAAAAAAGCAAACATAAGTAATAATTGAAGTAGAAAATTTGCCCACATTACCAATTTCTTCCATAAAATTATAAGATATAAAACAATGAAAAGAAGTTCTGCAAATTTTGTCAACTTATTACTTTGAATGAATGAACTTGGTGATTTGGAAAATATAATTACTAAACATTTTTGTACTTTTATTTTGATTGCAACATCAATAATCTTCTATCTTCAAAAATTATTCAAGTACCTCGTGTGAAATTTCTCCATACGGATATTAGGAAAGTATGACAAATAAATAAAGTTTCACTTTCCTAAGTAACACTCTGAAACTCCAACTTAGCAATATGATTTTTGAAGTGGTTGAAAACCCCAAAATTTTCCTTTTTTAGCATGTGTTCATCCTAAAGAAAGCGTGCAAGCAATTTTCACGCTTTACTTTTAAAAAATCTCCGGCCGTCGAAGTTGCCCAACATTTTTTTAATCATTCAAGACCTTTGGTAGGAGAATTTTAAAGGTATCCTCGCTTTAGTTAGTAATACCTAAATCTTTTCAGAACATGTAGCGGTAAAAATTGCAATCAAATGGGACGGATGTGAGTGAGAGATATATCATTAAACGCAAGACTTCTTTCTTCTTCTTTCTTAGGGGAACAGCTACACTTACAAAAGGAAAAAAGTTTTTTTTTGTGATTTTTTCATGAAAACGGGATTCACTGCACTCAATTACAGCGAAACTGCACACTATGTAGAATTGCACACTGATTCCACAAATTGAGTTAATTTTTTTCTATGGATGAGTTTTCGATTTACCGTTATTCTGATAAAAAAAAATGGTTCCACTTAATCTCATATATCTTACGAAGTATGTAATTAAACAATTTTAATAAGAAATATGGGAAATAAAAGCGAACCACGGACCAACAATAACGGTTGTCTCGAACTTACAATTTAAAAAACCTTGCCCGGATTCTGGAATTTAACGAAAACGTTGTTTCATAACAGTTATTAGATGAAAAATATTTTTTATTTCGCCAATAAGAGTTATAATCCGAGGTTTATTTTTCGCGTTGCTTGATAACAGTTATTATCCAACTTCTATTTTTTACTCAGTCTGATAAACGTTGTAAGATAAGAATATTGACGAAAATGAGAGATGGAGAAGAAGATAAAGATGATGCAAATAAAAGAGGACTAGCGAAATAACTGTTATCAACCAGTGTAAAAAATAAACGTATATCTCCTGTATAAAAGTTATAAGGCAACATAAAAAGTAAATGTTATCTTATCGGCGAAATAAAAAATATTTCTCACCAAATAACTGTTATGGAACAATGTTTTTCTGTTCCTGAAGCTAAAAGAATTATCCATAAACCGTGCATAGCTTATTCGATGGGCCTCTTAGTTTCTGAAAAAATAATAAATCATTCCCGATTTCGGGGTTTTTTGACGAAAAAATTAAAAAATAAAACTTTAGCAGGGAAAAAATTAAAAAAATAGCAGTTTTAGTGTTAGTTATTTTTATTAAATATTGCTCTACTGCCAAAAAATCAAGCTGCTGGTGAAGAAAATCTATTGATAAATAAAGAATTATTAAGTGGTCAAATGAAAATGCACATAGACTTTTTTGTATGAAATATGAGCAGGAAAGAATTTTACTCATACACACTCTCCCGCACAATTAACTACTCATTCTTTTTTACAAGCTTTTATTTATTTATCAATCCAGTCTGCTTGAATTGTGGCACTTTTTGATGACGATACTGAGGCTTTCTCCATCGATCGGGGGTACCTGCTCTTTCAGGATGCACCCTGATCGATGAGTTGCCTAGCCACGAAATTTTAGTTTAACTCTAATAATCTTGTATGCGAAGTAAATTATCTTTCTCCTAATGTATGCTTAGGTAGTGAAATACATATTTTATATAAGCCATTATACTCGTGATTAATATTTAATAAACCATCAGAAAGATAAAAATTTCATTTGAAAGGATTCGACAATACATAGACTCTAAACAAAGCCCTGATTCCATCTAGAGCCTGCTGGCTAGATTTCCGTAACTGAGTTTTTCTCGACAGCGCCAATACAGGTTCTGGCATGGAAATCCCATCCAAAGATAATCTGTTCACCCAATAGAATCTGGACAAGTCCTAGCATACCAGAGATAATCAGAGATAATATTTTAACAAAATTTGGCTATTTTTATTTTGCTTGTTAAAAATTTATTATTTTTTTATGAATGTATATCCCGTTATCTAACAAAAACCAACTAAACTTTGTACAAAAATTAGGAAAATTCGATAAATACCAACAAAATTTCAGTAAAATTTCAAACTTATTTGGAACATTTTTCGGTATGCTATTTTATGGCATATTAAATTATAGCATAATAAAGTACAAGTTTGATTTTTGAATTTTTTTTTGTTGACGGTGTTTTGCATTTTTTTCCATACAAAATATGTTCGACAACTCTTTTAATTAAATATATGAAGAAAATGAGCAACATCTTCAAGAAAAAATTTGCCGAAAATCAACGGCAAACCCTATCTATCTCAAGCTTGCACTTTATTATACTAAATAAACGGGTGCTTAAAATTTTTCTAGAAAATCTATTAGGAAAAGTTCTAAAATTGTATGCTACTCTTTCAAGTTTTCCTAATTTTTGTACAATGTTTGCAATTCGGAATTATATGGTTTTTGTTAGATAACGAGTTATATTTTAATGAAAAAATAGTAAACATTAAATAAACAAAAGAAAACTAGTGATAACTTGTTAAAATATGTATCGCGTCCCTACACCACTTTCATGTCGAGCCCTAACCGCCATAAGGACGTAAGCGACATTTTTTTCAAAATTTAATTTTTGACGCAGAAATGCATCTGTGTGTTCTAGGAGCAGTTCTGCATCAAAAAGAAAATATTGAAAAAATATCGCTTACGTCATATTGGCGGTTAGGGCTCGATTTGTAAATAATAACGTAAATAAATAGAGTAACATCATAAACAAATAACTGCCGCCATATGTACATATGTATGTATATTTATGTATAAGCCCCTTTCAAATGGTATGCCATAGCTCTAAGTCCTTTATATCCTAAGCGATTTAAACTGATATGTGATAATACAAAAACTACTACATTTCAATACTATTTACCCTCGTGCGAATCCGTAAGCATTTATAGTCTACAGAATTTCTTTAAAGTAAATCAACATTGAAATTCCAACCAGCTGCTATGAAATCAGAATTTTATCTTTATTCTTTTGTTTGCCAATAAAAGTAATATGTAATGAAAAACACATAGCATTTCTTTACAACCGCAGATATGAAAGACTTGCACAGATATGAAACATATGTTAGTATGCATTTGAGATTGCTGGTATGTCTGTCACCTGTCCGGATATAAAATATATACTTTTGTACATACATACACTTCTACTTAGTATTACGGAATTTGTTTATTTATTTTTCAGTGATAAGTGACCTATCACAATCTGTTTTTGCAGGGATCTTTATTTTTTTCATTTTTTATTTTTGATTTTTCTTTTCACATTTCACAAAGGTCTTCGAACTTTCTAGTCATTGATAAAATCTTATTAAATACTTGTATTACCCAACAAACAGTAGCTTTTATAATATTTATATATGTATTTTATTATTTACATAAAAAAGTTTCCCCAATTTAAAACAAGAACATTGTAAAGGGGGCTAGTCGTAGCCAAGGGAATGGCTATTGAACTCGCTTCTTCCCGGCATGCAAGGCCGAAGTGGCCTCTGTAAACGTATAAAATTACTTGAAAAAGTACTTGAATGTTGTATGGCTGTAGTGCCATGTTCTGATAAGCAATGCGAATCGTTTTTTGTTTTACATTTTACTTTTACTTAAGTAAGAATTTTCATACTTAGTGTATAGAATCTAGAGGTAACAGATGAAATTCTCCTTAAATGTGCGAATGCATATATTTTTAGTAAAAAATTTTACATGCATACTTAGGATCACCAACCCCAAGGCAGCAGAACGGTGAGCATGGTTGTTTAGAGTGGGCTGTCATCACCTGGTGACAAGCAATTACCATATCTTAGCCATTTGGAAACCACACACTCGTACAAACATGCAGTCACTTGGCGAGAGAGAGAGAGAGAGCCAGCTGCACTCTGAAATTAATATTTTGCAGTAATGGATGGCCAAGTGACTTTAGCCACACTCGTGCAAGGTCTGGACGGTCGAAGAACGAGTGTTCAACTTTTTTCTTCGAGTCCGTGTTCTTGCAGCTGCAATAGAACATATTTTATGGTATGCCGATACTTTAGGCCAACACACATTCGTAATTTTATAGGATTTTATCAGTGATTTTATGGTTGAAATTCGACCGTTTTTCTAGTTTTTTGAGACCCTTGGAGAAGAAACTCTCCTGCGTTGGAGTTAAGACGTGACTACAATTTTTCGTGTGTTTGAAGGTCTTTGAAGTCACTTGAGCCGATACATTGTAGTTTTTCGATTAATTTCGATAATTCGATACATATCGCCAAATAAATAAATTTCAAAAACTCTAGAATCCGACAACTCAACAAAATTCGATAACTCGACTAATTTCGGTAAATTTCGATAACTGTGCGTTTCGCGGGCTCCATAAATTTTAAGAACTCAAAAAATTATCGATATTTGATTTTGATATATCTATACATTTTTATAACTCGGTCAACTTTGATGGCTCAATATTTCAAAAGATATCGCCAAATTTCGATAACTCGTTACATTATGGTAACACGATAAAATTCGATAAGCAGTGATAATTCGATAAATCTATATAATCGTGAAATTTCGATAGCTCGATATATTTTAAAAATTCCAAAATTCGATAAATCGACAAATATTAGTAACTCGATGCATTACGGTAACTCAAAAAATTTCGTAAACTCTATGTATAAATGACTATAATTCAATAAATATCGGTTTGATTAACTTGACAAATTTTTTAAATTTTCGGAGCTTTGTCCACAAATTTCGACAACTTAATAAACATTTGTCAATTTAAATAATTCGATACGTTGCGTTAACTCGATAAAGTTCGATACTATAAACACGATAATATGATAAGTTTCGGTGACATGATAACCTTCGATAACTAAATTTTTTAAGACTGAATTTATTTCGACTCCTATCTAAAAATCTCAATAAATTTGTTTACCATTTCAGTTACCCTAATTTTTATGTATATCTGATTGTTTTAATTTTCGTCTTTATCTTCAACTTTGCCTTCATTTTTCTGTCTTAATCGTTTTACCACACGATTGAGAGAATACAAAGGTTGCGCCGATCTCGGACCGCTATTCCTCTCTTAACGAATTTGACAGAATCGTTGTTTGCATGACGTCACACTGGTGCAACTTGTTTATGTTTTTCCTTGCAACATTTTTTCTTCTTCTTCCATTCTTGCTCACGTTTTGGCATTTCTCTCTCGCAATTGCACCAGTGTGACGTCACACAAAAGTTATTCTCAAAAATCCTCTCTGATCGGCGCAATCTTGTATTCTATCATTCTTGGTTTTACCATTTATTTCTTCACATTTGTCTTTATTAAAAAATTACACTTCAAATATGAAGTAAAACAAAATGCGAAAACAGCTCAAATTGAACACGTTGCAACAACAACTACTTATACACAAATATGAAAATTTTTAGGCGGCAATTTTGACGAAGAGGGCCCTGCTTTTAACTGAGTTAAAGGTATTCTACGACTTTCTGGATATCCTAACTATGGGAGCCCAAACACCTATACCTCCGCTTAGTTGTCCGACAGGCTGTCTGGTTGAACGCTCTTCTGCGTTCTCGCGCATGCATTGTGCTTTATGTATCTTACTGCTTCTTTAGGTGAAAAAATGATCCGTCTAGAAAACTCTTGGATGGTCGGCTAAGCGAAAATATAAATCTAAGTCTTTACGTGGAAGTGACGTCACGTTTGCTTCTGTAATATGATGTCGTAAAACGATGGTTAAAATTACGATTTGTGATTGTGTGAGGAGTTTGTGTATAGACGTTACGGACGCCATGACTACAACATCTGAACCGACTCTTAAAATTTTGGTGGACTTACCACCTCTGGATCAAGCGATTTTGGAGGATCGTTAACAAAAATTCGGATAGCTGGTGGGGGTGGCAGTTGACCGATTTTAACACAATTTCAGCTTTACATACATATGTTTTCATATAATAATCCAAGTGGCAAACCGAATTTCATTGGCCTCCTTGTGGTGTGCGCGTGGTAGTTAGCCAATTTTTAGCAAATAGCAAACTCTAGCAAAATCGAGATACGTTTACTAACTTTTCCTGCAACTTTTGTAGGTATCTGCCAGTGTGAAGCGTTCAATCTATGAAAGATTCACGACATGGACGGTATTTAGCTGATGCAGCGGAAATTTGTCTTGCTATTAGTTTAAAGTGTACAAAGTATGTTGGTCCAATCACCCTCCACCGCGGCGCCGCAAGCTACTTACACTCCCCATAAAAACACTTATAATATCTCAAAAATGTCCTTAAATCTGTAAGGACTAGAAAAAATTGTGAGGACATGATTTGGAGCCACCCTTGCATACAATTGAACTTGCTATTGCAGATGGGGAAACATCGAGTTTCAAAAGATCATTTAACTACCCTCTCTGAGCCGGTAAAATGTGTATTCAAATTCGTACGTAAAAATTCAATTTATTCATACAACACCGACTTATTGAGTCCTTTGATAATTGCTAGAGTAGTTTCTCTTAGGGGAAAAAAAATCCCTAAAACCTGTTAATAGACATATTTAGAATCGAGTCAACCACTTAGTTTGATATTTCCATACATTTCGAAATTAGGACTTTCTGCAAATCTCAGGCCACTGTGTGCCCTGGCGTCAAGTTCGCTTTTGGTTGAGATATTTTCAATCGATATTTGAAAACATTTTTTTTTTTTTGGTTTTGATTCCAATTTGTTTTGCGAGACTTTCCAAAA
>NW_023458555.1:16770237-16835811 GCF_013731165.1 Rhagoletis pomonella | reverse complement strand
TTTTGGAAAGTCTCGCAAAACAAATTGGAATCAAAACCAAAAAAAAATGTTTTCAAATATCGATTGAAAATATCTCAACCAAAAGCGAACTTGACGCCAGGGCACACAGTGGTCTGAGAGTGGCAGAAAGTCCTAATTTCGATATGTGTGGAAATATCAAACTAAGTGGTTGACTCGATTCTAAATATGTCTATTAACTGGTTTTAGGGATTTTTTTTTCCTAAGAGAAACTACTCTAGCAATTATAAAAGGACTCAAGAAGTCGGTGTTGTATGAATAAATAGAATTTTTACGTACGAATTTGAATACACATTTTACCGGCTCAGAAAGGGTAGTTGAATGGTCTATTCAAACTCGATGTTTCCCCATCTGCAATATCAAGTTCAAATGTATGCAAAGGTGGCTCCAAAACATGTCCTCATAATTTTTTCTAGTCCTTACAGATTTTAGGACACTTATGTAATATTTATTATGCATTTTAGGTGTTTTTATGGGGAGTATAGGTAACTTGCGGCGCCGTGCGGTGGATGGTGATTGAAATTCGATTTGCAACTTGGATTAAGCTAGAAAAACATATGTATATCTAAAATTGGTGAAAATTGGTCAACTGCTAGCAACACCAGCTATCCGAATTTTGTATTCTAATGTGACAAGGACGAGTAACGATCCTCCAAAATCGCTTGATTCAGAGATGGTAAATCCAACAAAATTTCAAGAGTCGGTCCAGACGTTGTAGTCATGGTGTCCATAATGTCTACATACACACTGCTTTGTAGCTCGTTTTACACAATCACAAATCGTGATTTTAATCATCGTTTTACGGCATCATATTACAGAAGAAAACGTGAAATATTTTAAATGCAGTTTTTTAATAAAGATAAATGTGAAGATGAAGAAATAATTGATAAAACGATTAAGACAAAAAAGTGAAGGCAAAGTTGAAGAGAAAGACGAAAAGGAAAACAGTGAGATATATGTACATAAGAATTAGGATAACTGAAAGGATAAAAAAATTTATTGAAACTTTTCGATAGAAATCGAAATAAATTCCGTCTGAAAAAATTTAGTTATCGAAAGTTAACATGTCACCGAAACTTATCAAATCATCGTGTTTACAGTGTCGAACTTTATCGAGTTAACGCAACCTATCGAATTATTCAAATTGACCAATGTTTATTGAGTTCGAAATTTATAGACAAAGAAAATTAGTTGTCGAAATTTACGGATAAAGCTATACAAATTGATGATATTTGTCGAGTTAATGAAACCGATATTTTTTAAATTATCGTTATTTATACGCAGAGTTATCGTAACGAATCGAGTTACTAATATTTGGCCATTTATCGAATCGAAGTTTTTGAAATTTACAAAATATATCGAGATATCGAAATTTCACGATTATAAAAGTTTATCGAGTTATTACTGCCTATCGAATTTTTATCGTGTTACCACAATGTAACGAGTTATCGAAATTTGGCAATATCTTTTGAAATATTGAGCCATCAAAGGTAAGGGTCTGATTATGCATACTTCGCATAATTTCGCACAACCATTTGTACCAGTGCACTAAAAATGTAACTTGAGAAAATGTGAAGCAAAATCTAAACTCAACAGATCGCTAAGTTCTTAAAAGTTCTGCTAATTTCTGCGTAATGGAATACATACAAAATACATACATACAAAGTCATACGAAATTACAGTTTGAAGTTTATGCGAAGTTGTGCGAAGTTATGCGAAGTATGCATAATCAGACCATAACCGAGTTATAAAAATTAATAGATATATCAAAATCAAATATCGATACATTTTTGAGTTCTTAAAATTTATGGAGCCCGCGAAACGCACAGTTATCGAAATTTACCGAAATTAGTCGAGTTATCGAATTTTGTTGAGTTGTCGGATTCTAGAGTTTTTGAAATTTATTTATTTTATCGGCTCAAGTGCAAGTCCTGTTAATGTCCTCCAAGGACCTTCAAACACATAAAAAATTGTAGTCACGTCTTAGTTCCAACGCAGGAGATTTTCCTCTCCAAGGGTCTTAAAAAACTTGAAAAACCGTCGAATTTCACCCATAAAATCACTGATAAAATCCTATAAAATTACGAGTCGCTGGCCCGTGTGTGTGTGTGTGTGTTGGCCTAAAGTATCGGCATACCTTGAAATAGGTTCTACCGCAGCTGCAAGAACACGGACTCGAAGAAGAAAGTCGAGACCTTGTACGAGTGGGGCTAAAGACACTTGGCCATCCATTACTGCAGAATATTAATTTCAGTGTGCAGCTGGCTCTATCCCTCTCTATCTCTCTCTCTCTCTCTCTCTCTCTCTCTCTCTCTGTACGAAATTCGTCCAAACCGCCAAGTGATTGTATGTTTGCACGAGTGTGTGGTTTCCAAATGGCTAAGATTTGCTAATTGCTTGTCACCAGGTGATGACAGACCACTCTAAACAACAATGCTCACCGTTCTGCTGCTTTGAGGTTGGTGATCCTAAATATGCATGTAAAATTATTTACTAAAAATAAATGCTTTCGCACATTTAGGGAGAATCTCGTCTGTAAGCACTAAATTCTCTGAACTAAGTACGAATATTCTAACTTGAATAAAAGTAAAATGTAAAACAAAAAACCATTCCCATTGCCTATCAGAACTTGGCACTGGAGCTATTTATACAACACTCGAGTACTTTTTCAAGTAATTTTATACGTTTACAGAGGCCACTTCGGCCTTGCATGCCGGGAAGAAGCGAGTTCAATAGCCATTCCCTTGGCTACGACCAGCCCCCTTTACAATGTTCTTGTTTTAAATTGGGGAAACTTTTTTATGTAAACACTAAAAGGCATACATAAATATTATAAAAGCTACTGTTTGTTGGGTAATACAAGTATTTAATAAGATTTTATAAATGACTCGAAAGTTCGAAGACCTTTGTGAAATGTGAAAAGAAAAATCAAAAATAAAAAAATGAAAAAAATTAAGATCAGTGCAAAAACAGATTGTGATAGGTCACTTATCACTAAAAATAAATAAACAAATTCCATAATACTAAGTTGAAGTGTATGTACATATGTACAAAAGTATATATTTTATATCCGGACAGGTGACAGACATATCAGCAATCTCAAATGCATACTAACATATGTTTCATATCTGTGCAAGCATTTCATATCTGCGGTTGTAAAGAAATGCTACGTGTTTTTCATTACATATTACTTTTATTGGCAAACAAAAGAATAAAGATAAAATTCTGATTTCATAGCAGCTGGTTGGAATTTCAATGTTGATTTACTTAAAAGAAATTCTGTAGACTATAAATGCTTACGGATTCGCACGAGGATAAATAGTATTGAAATGTAGCAGCGTTTGTATTATCACATATCAGTTTAAATCTCTTAGGATATAAAGGACTTAGAGCTATGGCATACCATTTGAAAGGGGCTTACATATATGTACATAAATATACATACATATGTACATATGGCGGCAGTTACTTGTTTATGATAGTTGTTCTATTTAATTACGTTATTATTTACAAATCGAGCCCTAACCGCCAATATGACATAAGCGTTATTTTTCCAATATTTTCTTTTTGTTGCAGAACTGCTCCTGGAACACACAGATGCATTTCTGCGTCAAAAATTAAATTTTGAAAAAAATGTCGCTTACGTCCTTATGGCGGTTAGGGCTCGACATGAAAGTGGTGTAGGGACGCGATACATATCTTAACAAGTTTTGACTAGTTTTCTTTTGCTTATTTAATGTTTATTTATTTTTTATTTTTTCATTAAAATATAACTCGTTATCTAACGAAAACCATATAATTCCGAATTGCAAACATTGTACAAAAATTAGGAAAACTTGACAAAGCATCATAAAATTTTAGAACTTTTCCTAATAGATTTTCTAGAAAAATTTGAAGCACCCTGTTTTGTAGCCCATTTATTTAGTATAATAAAGTGCAAGCTCGAGAAAGCCAGGGTTTACCGGTGATTTTCGGCAAATTTTTTCTTCAAGATGTTGCTCATTTTCTTCATATATTTAATTAAAAGAGTTGTCGAACATATTTTGTATGAAAAAAAAATGCAAAACACCGTCAATAAAAAAAAAATGCCATAATCAAACTTGCTCTTTATTATGCTTTGATTAATATGCCATAAAATAGCATACCGAAATTTGATCTTAAAATTCTGTTAAAAAAGTTTAAAACTTTACTGCAATTTTGTTGGTATATATCGAATTTTCCTAATTTTTGTACAAAGTTTAAATGGCTTTTGTTAGACAACGAGCTATGCTTTCATAAAAAAAAGAATGAATTTTAAACAAGCAAAATAAAATTTGTTAAATTATTATCTCTGATTAATTTTGGTATGCTAGGTCTTTTCCAGATTCTATTGGGTGAAAAGATTATCTTTAGAAGGGATTTCCATGTCAGAACCTGTTTTGGCGCTGCCGAGAAAATCTCAGTTACGGAAACTTAGCCAGGCTCTAGATGGAATCAGGGCTTGGTCTAGAGAATTTCCGGCCGGGATACGGTGGCAAAAAATATAAATATATATATGTATTGGCGAACCTTTTCAAATGAAATCTGTATCTTTCTGAGAGTTTTTTTAGTATTAATTACGAGTATAATAGCTTATATAAAATATGTATTTCACTACCTAAGCATACATTAGTACAAAGATGATTTACTTCACATACAATTCATCGATCAGGGTGCATCGTAAAAGAACACACAAAGAAAACAACATAAATTGTATGCGATTCTTACGGTGACCATATGCAGTGACCATATATATACGGGACAAAAATAATTTTGCTAAATTTTTCCACAAAAACTTACAGATCTTAAAGCCTTTTGGGGAATATGTATGCTATCACAACAACAACAACATGGATTTAGGCGTCTGGTGTTAGCAGTCGCACCTAAACAGTATTATATTGTTTTTCTTAGGAAAAGAGCTGTACTTCCATAAAAAATAATAAAAATTAAATAAACTAAGGAAAAAAAACCAAACCTTGCTAGTTTATATTTTGGTCACTGTATGTATTCCTCGAATCGAAAAACAGGCGTCCAGATTAGAAAATAATAACTAACTAGAGAAATTTACGATCATATACCAACATCACTTAAAACTAGTTCATAGTCATATGCCATTTTAATGAGCTGTAAAAGCGTTGAAATGCCGAATACGGAACAAATGCAGGACATTAAAAGAAATACAAAACATTTGGCGTCCCGTATAAAATAAATAAATTGACAGGACAATGGGTCAAAAAAGAGGGCTGTCCAATATAATACAGGACGGATGGTCACCGTAGTAATTCTAAATAGTGCTGTATAACTAAACGAATCAAATGCTGCCAAATTTTGGCAGATAAAATTGTACTTAAAAGGAAAGTAGAAAGCACTAGAAACTGTATCAAAAAAGTACAATTGTATCGAAATTGTCAACACTGCTTCAGATCTTTGTTTTAGAGCATTCAATTCTCTACAAAAATACAAGACAGTACAACGTACCGTTCGTTAAATATATATAAAAATCAGAAGTAATAAAAACAATTTTGCCTGTATTATTCTTATGGGAAATCGAAAAGTGCAATGCAGACATTCTTAATATTAATATTAAGGGCTCATATTTTCTGAGACTTATTTTGACGTCTAAACGAAACTCTTGAGCATGGTTTCGAGGAAAGAATACAAGTTTTTTTTCCTGAATCCCACTATTAGATATATGCATATATTTATAGTCCATATATTTTTCGAAAAACTAAGCTTTCCTATCAGGATAGCACAAGCAATACACACCCACCTATAAAAACTTAAAGTATTAACTGATTTAGCACACTGCACACCTGTACGTGAGATGATCAATTGAATATAAATCTCTTACATTCTTTATTTAGTGAATACACCTTAACACACATACATACTCACTCAAGAGTACATACATATTTATGTCTGATACGAGTACTCGCCTAAGTCTAAGATAAGATATTCAATGCAAATAAAAGTTGAGTTTATTGATAAGAAAAAAAACTAAATATTGTAAGTACATGACGATATGAAAACTGCGGAATTTACACCAACAATTAACACACGTGCCAATAATGGGGCAGCACCTCGACTTCCCGATTCATGTTGGTCAGTAAGCCGCTGTAATTGTAAGTTTTATGTTCTTCAGTAAAAACAAAAAAACCGAATTACTGAATGAACATTATAGTACTCGTACACTAATTGGTATAGGCCAGTATGCAGCTCTCAAGAGAACGGTCAAGAAAAAAATTCCCATTATTTCGTGTGTGTGTGTCCAAGGAATTTTGACATCTGACACTTCACAGCCTGTTGCCTCACTCTTTCCTCAAGATATAATGGAAGGGCATATATTTCTGTTGCAAGCATGGGTTGCCTTGTGATCTTTTTTCACAAAAAACTTTAGAAAACCGTAGTAGAAAGCGTACCAAAGTTCTTAAGAACTGCGTACTGCCTCAAGAAAATTTTACAAAATAAAATTTCTTAGTCATTTCTTGTACGCCATTTTATATGGAGTTTTTGGTTTTCTTTAGAGCCTTATAATAATGAAACGAAGGATGAGTGGTTGGTTAACTGGTATGATGCTGAGACAAACCCTGACCATTACGAAAATTTCGAACCACTTTCTGTGTTGCGGCTAGTGATGGGCAAAAACGAAAAAGTAATTAAGCGATACTCTAGCTTAAGTTAGCTCTGGTGATGTGTGATAACTGCAATTTATTGTTCTGAAATCATTGGAACGATTCTAACTGGCAGTATTGGTTCTGAAATTAAATAAAAATATTCGTATGTTGCTGTATAAAATGTTAAAAAAGAAGAATAGTTAATGGCTACTTCTGGTGCATTACATATATCATAGGAAAGCTAGCAAGCTTTTTCAGAGCTATGTAGTTACTTTCCCTGCATAGTACAAGCATAAGAAGTCAAATACAGTGCCTCGAAATTCTACTCCTCCCAGAGAAAATGTATTTTCATAAAAGGCTGTTTATCTTTATCTGCTGTTTTTACTACATTTCATAAAAATCTTGATCTCTCAATAAAAGTTTTACGTTTTCCAAAGTTTTCAAGGCTTTTCCCAGTTTAAGGGAAGCCCCTAAATAGTTTTTAAATTATATTCTCGTTATTTGGGGATGAACAGTGTATCCTATTTGATTCCAATAAATGAACGTTTTTTTTTAGTTGCACCACCTCCGAAGAATATTTTTTATGACAGAAGTACACTCGTAGATTTGCCATTGTCTGCCTAGGGGAGACCGCTACTTAAAAAAAATAAATACATTTTGATGTTGCTGGGACCGGAAATTGAACCACGGACCTCCTGAGTGGCAATAGGAGTATCTAAGCACTCGGCCAAGGCGATAAGAAAAGAAATCCGAAAAGAAAAAAATGCATTAAGGTATTAAAAAAATTAAATTGAGAACATTTGAGAGCATTTAAATCTTCTTTATTTATGTTATTTTTGATCTAAAAAAATTTGAACGTATTTTGCTGTGCTCTCTTCTAAATAAAAGCTATGTTCAGAGTTGATAGTTTTATTGTAATTTTTGGTCATACCAACACCACAATATTTCACTCTATGAAAACAATATTAAACAACCCGGTTTATCCCACTTTTTCTTAATTTCTAAATCGGGAACCGTTTTCTTTTTTAAATTGCAAAATTTCGAATAACTCGAAAAGCGGCTTTGGAAAAAGGCGAATAATCGCGCACCCTAATACTTACTCATGCTGACATATGTATGTCCGTCTTGTTTTTCTTCCTAAAACTCTAACTTCTCTAAAGTTTTTGTTATATAGAGCATCGCAAATTTTTCTCTTTTTCCTTTTCCTTTCTTCCTTTTTCCTTTTTTTCTCGCTTATCTCAACTTTTATGATTTTACGAATTTTTTTCTTATTGTTGTAGGAATGCTATTGCATTACTCACAATCACATAATCTTACTGCAATCATTAAAAATTTTCCATTTCAAATGCAAGCAGGTGTGTACCGATTACTGGAGGGGAGTGTGCCAAAGTACTTTTTTATATTGTCTAACGATTGGAGGTGGGTTCATTACCAGACAAGGTTAATAGTATCAGACCGTATATAGTCAAAATGAATGTAATAGGTAAATTTGTTTATTTTTTTTTCAATTTCATCAGTTATGGCACTCAAGAACGAAATACTTACAATTCCTTAAAGTTAAAACACAGAAAGTGATCTTGATCCGTCTGTAGAGTTAGATGCATTAGAATTTATTTATACAATTTACAGGCACTGAACATAAGCGTAATGTACGAGGAGTATCTACATTATTTTACCAGAAGAGAAAAAAAAAACAAATATGCATAGACCCAAAATGTGCTGGCTGTCAGAGTTGGAAGAGTTTTAAAAAATACAACTGGAATTTTCTTTATAACAAGTAATTTTTAAGCAAAAAATGCAACCGACTTCAATGACACAATGATCGGAACTAAACCAAATAATCGAAAACGGTTCTTCTCCTTTTTTTTAAGTCGGTCAAAAATAGTTCACCAACGCACTATTTACACTCCATACAATTTGAAAATGACTTACGTTGTTCACTCGAAAATATGGAAGATAAAATCCTTTCAACTTCAACCGAAATTATGCATTCTACTCGATATAATATTTTATCTGATACCTAATAGCGAAAGGGGTTTTGCCTAAATTCATGATTTATCACATTTCTCAATTAAACTCGTATTTCGTATAAAAAAAATTGCGCTATTTGTTCTTCATTTGAAATAAATACCTATAATTTACTTTAAATACTTCTCATCATGATTTATACCCACATTTATGGTAAATACCCAAGTACATGTGTAAATACCTGGAGTACTTACTTTCAAATGCAAAATTTACCGGTCGAGTACTTCCCCTTGCCCCATCACTACTCCCCAGTGGGAAAATGTAATGTATAGTAATCAAAAAATTAATCAGTAAAACAACCCTTTTCACATTCGAAAATGCATTTTTCCCCCGCGGCGATGTCCTAAGAAAAGAGGGGCATTAAATTTTCCATTCCCTAGTATCGAGAAATGAATGTGTTTTAATATAAAATTTTTGGAACTTTTTGAATAGGTACATTAAAATGCTGATTACATTGTTAGCAGCAATATAATCGAGAACTCATAAGAAATACATTACAAATATTTATTATTTATCACGCATGCAATGCACTACTACTTTTCCGACAGGGTCCTAGTGATAAGACAGCGCTCAAGTGTCAATGAATTTGTGAGTGTACTTACATACGTATGTACGTATGTATGTTGCTCTTCATAAAAATTAGCCATGCATTGTAGAAATGTAGGTGAATAACTGTCATATAATAGGTGGGTATTTATCACAAAATTTGCGAATTTTTTGAAAGTCAAGGGCGTACAGATATTTCCCTGTTGCCTTGCGATAAGATATCACATAAAATTTTTTATCGATTTATTATCTGAAAACATAGACTGCTTTGATTTGTTTAAATTATCTTTACAATGTTGTTGTTATTTACATTTTAGCACATCGGAAAATAGTATACATATATAAAAACCGTTCACGTCATCTCAAGATTGCATTACTTAGGTGACCTACTAACTAACTAAATAAAAGCTATTTATGGAATTTATTAGCGAATTTTTCAGTTTATATGTTAATTTCGGAAGAGCATATTAAATATAACAGAATATATAATAGCCCAGTGGGAATTAGGAGCACGTAATAATACCTTATTAGCAACTTACCTCTTCACCTGGCAGTCATTACCATTTCCCTGCCGAACGTCCCTTACTTTTACAAAGGCATGGCCGCCTTATATAAGTTGGAATTTAGAATGTACATTTGGTATCAGACATACTTCTGAGCCGCTTTACAAAGTAAGTTACGTGTAATGCAGAGCAGTCGCTCGGAGTAGTTCGGTGCTTGGAAATAACTTCGGCTGCACGTTATTTTGCAACTGACAACGTAATGTGTCTTCGGAGGTGTTCATTTTGCCCTTTACTAGTAGATGACATTGGCCATGATGACAATTTTGGTACTAAAAACTGAAAGAAAACATGGCTGACCTCGCAAGGTGCTTACCTATTTTCCCAGTGGGAGGGCAAAGAATACTCTGAAAATAACCTAATCGTGAAAGTGTGTCGAATACTGTTTTGGTAATTACTGACAATTGACTGCACCGAAAATTATCTAAGTTTTAGCAAGCCCATTTAACAGACAGATCTTCAAACTATACGAACTCCTATGCTTCTAGTGTGGTTTTTCTGTTCTTCAATAAAGCTGTACATCACCAAATAAGTTGTTCTACAAATATCTGTTCATTTTCTTTCCTGCAGCTTCTATAAGAATTCGTTGTAGGCGATTCCCAGCCTTCTCATGTCGGCATCAGCCGGCTAATGTCCGACAAGAACTACTACTAGGCTGCCAAAATCAAGTCTGGGTTTTCTTATTAAGTTTGGCTATATGGCAGTTTGTTGCCATGCACGACCATCGAACCGATTTTTTGAAATTGTCGATATAACTTTCCGTGTTTATAGTACTGATTAGTGGTGAGATCCGTTCCTCGATTGAGACCATTGTGAAAGCTTCTCTGGCCAACTTATCTCCAGCCTCATTACCGGAAATATGGCGATGGCCAGTTTATGCAAACTAAGTATTCTTACAAGCTTCGACTTTATTCTAAAAGACGTCAAAATTCCAACCCGAAAACGAATGTTTCAGCCTAAAAAACACTTCCAAAATCAGGCAGCAGGATTGATCTTCTCAACTTGTCCCTTGTCCGAGCAATATCTAAAAATCTTTATAATTTAAAAATATATTTAGGGTCAAAAAGTAATCGTTGTTCCGTTAGAAAAATGGAAAATATGGAGTGGGCATCTGGTTTTCCGTTGCTTTTTTTCTTGATGGTTTTGGCGACTTCGGGAACGTCTGCCCTTGTGGCCGTGGCAGTGTACTGACTTCTACCACATTGTGGTATATCTAGCACTTTTTCAACAATCTACCACACAAAATTTAAATCAAAAATTTACCACATATGTATTCTTGTTTTTGAGTAGTATAATGTTTGCTAGTCACAATTTTATTAATTTTTTAAGGGGCGAATATGTTTCCAACAATAAAAACTATGTTAAAAAGTTGACAGCGGCTGTTAAAATGCAGACATCTTTCAAAGTGACACTGTCGCAATAAAAACAAGTAAGAAAGTCTAAGTTCGGGCGGAGCCGAACATTAAATACCCGGCGCAAATATTAAATACATGTTTTTTCACCTTTCCGAAACCTACCGCAGATGGTAAGCCGGGGTGTATCAATTTTGAGTAAATTAGCGTCCTTCAATTTCGAAATATTGACGTTTCAAGCATTTCTGAAATTTACCGTTATATGAAAAGCGGCCGTAATTTTAATCCGATTTCAATAATTTTCAACGCTTTGCTTTTATGTGGCAAGCACAATAACCATACCGAGTTTGGTACAAATTGGTAGAACGGTTACCGATAGACATATATGTGATCATAAGTGGGCGGTGCCCCGCCCTTTTCCAAAATTTTACCATAAACGTATTTCTTGGTAAAGAATTGTTGCAAGCATCAATTTTGAATAAATTAGCTTTAATATTTACTGATTTATCGAAGATTTTGTATTTCTCTAAATTACCGTTATATGGGATGTGGGCGTGGTTATCGTCCAATTTTAAAAATTTTCGGCGATTTTGTATGCTTTACCAAGGCCAACAACTGTACCAAGTTTGGAAGAAATTGGTGCAGCGGTTCCTAAGATATACACATGTAACCATAAGTGGGCGTGGCTACGCCCATTTTCTAAATTACCGTTATATGGGATGTGGGCGTGGTTATTGTCCGATTTTAAAAATTTTCAATACCAACCTACCTTGGATTAAGGGAAACCTACATACCAAATTTCGTTGAGATATCTCAATTTTTGCTCGAGTTATCGTGTACACGGACAGACGGACAGACGGACAGACGGAGGGACAGACAGACATGGCTTAATCGATTTCTTTTTTCTTCCTGATCATTTATGTATATATTTTTCTATATCTATCTCGATTCGTTTTGGCTGTTACAAACAACCGTTATGTGAACAAAATTAATATACCCTTGTGCACAAGTGCGCTCGGGTATAAAAATTCCGAAAATAAACGCGATTTTTTAGCTACTTTATTGTATTCAAATTTAATGGGCTATAAAACTGCGTACAATTTTTCTTTAGAAATTCTTGTTAAAAAGTTTAGATATAACTTAGATGAAACTTTAAAGAAGTTTTATAATTTTTGCACAAAGTTTGCAATTTGGATTTATGTGTTGTTTTTTTTAGATAATAACTTCTACTTTTATAAAAAAAAATTAGGGATATGTTGCGGCCATATTAATTTTTTCGATTATATTATAAATAAATATAACTAAAAATAAATAATAAACGAATAGCTTAAACTGAGATCTACCGCATTTAAATCTAAATCCTTTTAAATCTACCGCATTTGCCAGATTCTACCGCACAGAATTTTTTTAAATGCGAGCACTGGTTCTTGAGCATCAAATTATCGGCATCCTAACGGCAGAAGAATGCATATATGATATTTTGCAAAATTAAAATAAGTTTTGTAGAAGTCTTGATGCCATCAGTCAGGTTATAGTTGCCCAACAGTCTCTTGCCATTTTGCCTGCGCGCTGGTGTGTTTTAAAATTATTTCAGTGATTTACACCTTTACTGCTGTTCAAGCAGATTTGTCAAAATTGATGTCGCTTTCGCTTACTGAAAATTTTGGTAAAAGAACAGCCAGCGCAAACTTATTATCTAATTCTACCGCTACCAGAGAGGCAACTGTGCCGCAAACCATAACAGACTAACTAAAATTTGTCAAAGGTATTTGTAATTTCTTTGCATTTTTCATCTCAAAAGTTTACAAATTTATCAACCCCGTCCCTTATTACGAGCAGACAAAATGTAAACAAAGCTCATAATGTGTTGCGTTTTGAACTCATAAATCACTACTCTCACACATTTGTAGTATATGTAGGTGTGTATAAACATGTGTGATCATTACGCTTATGCAGATACTCGCATAATTAAGTATCGACTGTCAGCCATGTGGCAGATTAATTAGACGATATGCCAAAACGCTATGCGTCGCTGCGCATGATTACACCGCCCACTACCCACCCTCCTTCACCGTCACAAAACGCCCGGAGGCAGTCAGTAATCAAGCCGACAGCCATACGAGGGAAAAGGGGAGTGTGGGTGTGCTTATTTGAAAAATATTCGATTGTCGCGACACATTTGACAAATTTTTGGTGTCGCAAATTTTGGCAATTGTTACGTGTGAGTGAACGTTGCTGGTTAGTTGGTCGATTTGTACAGCTGGGAATGTTGCTGCTGTAGTCGCTTGCCGATACTTAATAGTGTAATTATTTTTTTTTTTTTTGGTATTCAATATGTATTATTACTGTTGCATTGGTTTTTCATTGGCTGTGTTTATTTACTCTTTTAGTTTGTTGCTCAGGTATAAACTTATTTATTCACTTATTTTTGTTTTAAATATTATTGTTCTGAATTTATTTTTGTTGTTTTTGTTTTCCCTATTTTTTGCTGTTATTTCAGTCTGACCACCGTTACATGTGCCAATTTTCGACATTTATTTTGTATTTTAGTACGTGATATGTCATTCGCATGCAAGGCTTTAGCCGGCATGTACGCGCACAGTGTGTTAAAATGTATTAAATTGTCAATTGCCATTCTAAAAGTTATATGGAAAAATAATTCGTGCCTTATAATCCTATTTAATTATAAAATTATGCATATGTTTACAGTACCTAATAATGTCAATAAATTTAGCGACAATGATTTCGATAAAACCATACGTATGTATGTATGCATGTATCGACGCCCTCAAAGCAATTCGATCTTGTAAAGCATACACGACTGTAACCTATCCTGCGGGCAAAGCTTTTCAAAGCTTTTTATGCATAGATTCATCAAATCATTTATAGACCAAACCTCATCCCGCGATAGAAGATTTTTAAAGCTTTGTACAGATTGTATATCAGTCATGGCCAAAATATATCTCGCGGAAGAAGCTTTTTAGGACTTTTTATTAAAATACGAACGCGTACAAAGTAAAAGCTCTCTCTTACAGATATAAATATAACTCTGGCCATAATTTTTCTATATCTAAATCAACGATGGACAGAGAGAGCTTATACTCTACAAGCGCCTATACAAAATGTATAGAAAACTTAAAACAGTTTACGCGCGGGCAACGCGGTGACCATCACTGACCTAAATTGTACAGAGAGCTTCGAAAAGCTTTGGCGCGCGTACCTATTTAGCGGCGGACCAGAGAGAACTTTTCCTCTCAGCGCTTGCGCATAAAATCTGTAGAAGGCTTGAAAGAAGCTTATCTCTGCATTTAAACTAAAACATGCCTTAGGCAGTAAAATGAAAGGGATTCATATCTTTTTTCGGTATTTTTGCAGAAACTGGACCTTTAGGTTTTTTGCATTTACTTCGTACTGGGTAGTTTTAGGATTTTTTGGGCACTCCACTGAAATTTTTCGGCACTTCACTGGTATTTCTTCTAGAGTTTTGGTATTTTTTTCGGAACAAAATTTAAACCTAGAAACAATCGGTGTTTCTTCGTTTAAGAGTATTGCTATAATAACATAGAAAGCTTCACGACTTTTCAAGATTTCCTCGGCCCTTTTCAGGACTCTTTTTTGTGGATCTTTGCTGCATTTTTTTTGGAATATTGTCGGCACTTTACTTGCACTTATTCGAGACTTTTCGTTTGTTTTGCCAATCTTGGTGATTTTCGAGTTAGTTCTATAGGTTTTATTTTACATGGATTCATCGCATCTTATTTTTCTGTATTTTTCACATACTGCACCGTTCCGGTTTTCGCCAAATTATCGGATTCTTCGGACATTTTCGTTTTTTTTTTGGTTTGGAAATTCTTAGCCTTTTTCGAGGATTTTTGGTATTTTTAAGAAACTCAGATTTATTTGCATTCATTTGTAGGTTTTTTTTTGAATTCTTTGGCTTTTAGATACTTTTCTAATTTTTTCGGGATTCATGGTAGCTTATTTTTCGGGTATTTTTCAAAAACTTGTGTTACTTTTTCGAGATTTTCAGCGTTTTTAGGATTTTACTTCGAGGTTTTTCGAAACTTTTAGGTACTTCTCTAACGAAAGCAAGCTTTGTATTTTTACCTTCCTAAATTTCATGCTCAAAATAAGTCAAAAATTAACTGAAATTCGTAGTTTTTCAGTATACGATTAAACGCATCATCGGTATGGTCTTTTGCTTTTTCCACTAACTAAGTTATAAAACATTCCACTGTGCTTTGTTTAAAAGCAAACAACAGACATAGCATACAATATATAGTACTTAGATATATGTAGGTATGCTTGTATGTAAACGGGTGTCTCCCTGCCTGACCGGTGTGATTTGTCATATTGCTATAGTTTGACTTTTGTTTGCCGGCAATTCTGCTAAGCTTTGCAATACCGCAGACTTAAGTAGCACAAGTGCACATATGCATACGAGTACGTATGTATGTATGTATATGCATATTGTACTTACATATTAACTTAGGCGAATTTGCACGTTTAACTAGAGATTTGCTTAGTGCAAGATACTCGTATCAAATTAATCCGTATTAAAACTGTTTACCTTGAAGTGGGGCGGCGGAAACAGGGGAAATCGAAATTTATTTTGTTTCAATATGAGTTTGAGCAAGTTGCTGCTGTAAAAATGTAAACAAACAATAATTAATTTGTATGGAAGCATGCAGCAGAACTCAACCAGATAAGCGTTGATACTATATATGCGGAACAAAAAGGTAGAATAAGTGGAAAATGATGAAAAAATTACGAAATAAACAATGCATATGGAAACGAATGCAATCAAATGGTTAATTGAAAAGGGTAGTCGCAACTTAAAAGATTTAAATTATCACGCTTTCAAGTGGCATTATTGTTGTTGCGAATATGCAAAATGCTTGTACTATGTTGTAAATTTAGAGGAAATTGAGAAGGAGGAATTTCGCATATAAATTTTTGTACATATAATCGTGCTTTTAGAGCGTTTCCTTTGTTTTTTGTTTATTTTTTTTTTATCCACAAAGAGGTACGATTTTACAAAAAAAAATGCGCGACATTGATTAGCTGAAAGCTGCTAAGCGTGGAGCAATAATCAGACGAGCACGTGCAAGTCAACATACATAAATATGTACAATATAAGTACAAATAAAAGAAAAGTATTTTGCACATTTGTCGAAATTTGTTTGCTAGTTCCGAAATGGTTGTGGAAGTAAATGTTCTTCATTAATTACTTATGAAGGCACGTGTCACACATTAAATTATTTGCGGTATCTACTCGGCAGACGAAGGAGGTTTTTCCACATTTCATAAACATAATTCCATATATTTCCAGCTATTTTTAACTTTCACCTACTTTAATACATATACAAGTATATGTACGTACATTAGGGCAGAGCGAAAACAGACAATTTTACCTTTTCAAATTCTAGTATTGCGTGATTGCCCTGGAGTTCAAATAATTCCCTATTTTATAATTTTTTTTTTTTTTTTGAAATCGGTTCATCCATTCTGCTTCTCCTTTTTGATGGAAAGTTTTATTTGGTCTTTTAATTATAAACAAATAACTTAGTATATGAAAATAAGTTTTCTAGGTATGCAGTTTTGTAGTCCATTCCATTTAGTAAAATGAAGTGCAAGTTTGAAGTGGCTAAAAAATACCACTGATTTTTGACAATTTTTCTTTTTTGATGGTGTTCCATATAAACTGCATATGTTCGTCAATGTATTAATACGAAGAAAATGAGTAACTTGTTCTATAAAAATCAAGCGTAAGTCCTAATAATTATATATATATATATATATTACTTATATATACAAATTTTGAAACGCAAAATTTTTTTTGTTTCTGCTCCACCCTAATCTACCATACATTTCTTTCAAAAATTGATATTCACATTTAGTGTCAAAGCTATTCCCATCCGCCGGATGTATCTGTTCGTGTCAATCTCCTCCCTCACACAGACACAATTACATTTCGAGGTGAACTGTTCTCAAGTTTGCCTTGTCATACATTAATTTGTTACTACCCTTGAGTGGCGGGTCGAAAGTAATTGCCAAAATTAATATCTTTTAGTACGCAATGACATATGGAAATGACAAACGACGCACACAGCTTTGGGACTGATGTGTGGACTTGCAACGTCAGATGCAGCTATCCCTGCAGGAATACACATAAAGCGAACGATATGCACACACGCTTTGAAATACTTGCATACATAATAATCAAGGCTTGCAAATCTAAGCAAATGCTTGAAAAAACGTTATATTTGACAACGTTTCACACATTTTCGGGGGAAATGAGATTATAGAAATGCGTGAAACAAGGCGAATTCACATGTGGTTTTATACTCCTGCTACCACATTGTGTGAATTCGCCTTGATACAATGCAAACATACATACATAGGTACTGCTATGGCTTGAAGAAATCGGAATAAATTTGTCGTTCATATACTTTTACTTATACTTATATACTTATATAAGTATTTTCTGGAAATTTTTGCCTTTTATTCTTTTAGGCAAAACTATGTAAAAGACAATAACAGCCAATTTTTGGTTTTCATTTTTAAGGCATTCACAATAGCACAAATAAGATTTTAGTATATTTTGGAACATGAAAGTTTCTCAAAATATTGGCAGGTCCCAAAAAAATACCATAAAGTGCAGGAAAATGGATTTAGAAAACTTACAGTCCTAAAAGTCACTAAAAATTTATATAAGTTTCGAATAAATTTTAAATTTTTCCGGAAAATTCCTGAAAAATTCAGAGAAATGAAACATGAGGTATCTCGAAAACTCGTAAAGTACTCACAAAAGTTCCAGATAATACCCAAAAAACTAACGACAAATAATAATTAAAATACAAAAGTCGCAAAAGGTACCGATAAATTTCGATTACTAAAACACTAGGTATCACGAAAAACACAGAAACAAAAGTCGCTAAAAAATCAGAAAAGCCCTGAAAAATCCCAAAGTCTAAATCTGAAAAAACCTGACAATTAAACCAAGAAGACCGGCAAAGGAAACACGAAATAAACCGAAAGTTCCTGAAAAAATTCCGAACACAATTCTAAAGCTCCAGAAATATTAAACATGAAGTAACACAAAAACTTCCGAAAAAATCAAAACGCCTTGAAACGCCGAAAGGCCACTAAAAGTTATAAAAACTTACTAGAAATAAAATGCAAAGTAGTCCGAAAGGTCCCGGAAAAAATACCAAAAATAAATGCAAGTAGTCAACAAAGTCCGAGGGAATCTAAAAAAAACAAGCTCCCGAAAATCCTCGAAAAAACACGAAGTAGCTTGAAAATATGTATCAGAAGATGCCCGATCCTGAAAAAACTTGTGAGATATGTTAAACACGAATTATACCGGAATGTCCTCAAAATCCCGAATTTTTTTTTAAAAAGTCCCAAAAGGTTCCAAAAATACCCGAAATTCTACATACGTCTTGCTAAGTACTCATTACATAAGGTCAGGCGTGGAAAAATTGTTAACCAATTTTCTACAAAAAACTGAAATAACTTTCCGACATTCGCATTTTGTTCAAATAGGACCAACAACTACATAAACATATTTCGGTGGCTCAGTTACTCCCTACAGGGATACTTCAGTAGCCATTTAAGCATATTAACTTAGCTGCCAATTGGGTATTAAAGCAGACGAAATGGTATTTGGACAGGCATATGTGTTGACTTTAGCGTATGACAATATATGTACATACAAAATGGCAATGTTAATAACCGTTAAAGATATTGCTTATGTATGATATGTACATACTAGGAATGTTAATCCCCCGAAAATCGCGGGATTCTTGGCAAATAATCCAGGGATTTTCGGGATTTGTAATTTGCTCTGATGCCAATAATTGAAACTCCTTTTCTAGACCAGTGTTGGCTATACGTATTTCTTTTTTTATTTAATAATTAATATCTTTTATAAATGTCTAGATTAATATACTTATACATAACAACGTGAGATAGTAAATTTTGCACAAAAAAAATCAATATATTCGCGAAACCATGGGCCAAAAATAGAAAAAATTCCGTTTTTAGTTTTTCACTATGACGTCAGTAATGCAAAAATTATTTAAAAAATTCAGTGAAATGTGGTTTGAGGTAAAGCATAGATACCGAATTAAAAGAGAAAATTCTGTAGAATTTAAACAGATTAAATTTTTTGATGCATAAGGACGGGTAAGTATTGAAAATGTCCTTTTAAAATTTTATCCTTGAAATTTTGCAATATTAATTTTTTTTTTTTAATTTTATGTTAAGGACTTATAAAATCTCGATAACATCCTCGAATTTCGTCCTTCTAACTTTATCAGCTTAAAAAATTACCTATTCGTCCTTGTGAATCCAAAAAATTTTAATTTTTTTTTATCTAAAGAGATTTGCCCTTTCATTTGGTACCCATTAATAAATAATTTCTGGAATGAATCATGTCTTTGAAATTACAAAGTCTTTAAAATAAATGCTGATATCAGAGAGAATAAATAAAATCGCCACCTTAAATAAAAATTTAGGTTTCAAACATATTTATTTGTTATTTATTTTAGGGTAGGAGAGCTTCTCAAACAATATAGAACAATTTTTTCTATTTAAGTTGTTGACAAGTAATGAATACCTAAATCCCGGGACTAATCCCGGCATTGTGTTAACGACATCTCGAAAATCACGGGATCATAAAAAATAAAAAATTAACATCCCTAGTACATATGTATGTCAGTAAATACATACATTGCATGTGTATATGGGCTGATATGAAGCTCTTGAAAGGGAAAAACCTTTTTCATAATTTTTTATAGAAAACAGAGCATACGATTTTATTTAATCAAGTGCAGTAGGTACTCAGTGAGCTCTTTTGTATATGCCTAATTGTATTTTCAGGTATGTCAAAAAATAATTCCTATTATTAGATTAATGGAGAAAATAATAAATTCGATTTATTAGCAAGGAATTTTCAGTTAATGTTTCTTTTGAAGCAAAGCTTAATCGAATAATATCTACCAATGGAAAATGTCGTTTAGAGGAATTTCCGAACTCAAACGTTTATAATGTGTAAAATAAAATTTTTCTTGACATGCTTGCCTTGAAATGTTAACGGTAAAGTGATATCATTCTAGGCTCTCTCTGGACCAATTAATAGAATAAGTTACGTTAATTTAGAAAAACTCAAAATTAGCGATCTTTTATAGGGCGTGATTTTGTTCAAGAGAATACGTAACGAAGACCGCCTAGGGCAGTGTGTAAACCAAATCTAGTACAGATAGATGAAGTAGTTTTCAAGATACGCATATTTAACGTAAGTGGGCGACAAAACCACGCCTTTTTATACATTTTATGAAAAGACTAATTTTTGGCTAAAGTGCCATTGTTTGTATATACATATTTATTAGGGTGATCCAAATAAACTAACCTAATGAATTTATGGCCTTAAAATAACCTATTTACTAAGAAGAAAGTTCAACTATTTGAAAAAATTTGGTATTCCAATTTTAAAATGTGTCGGTGGGCATTTGAAATTTTCCATGTAAATAAAAATGGTAAGGAATTTAATTCCCTAAAAGAATATTCCTAGAAAAAAAAAGTTTACCTTTATCTCTTTTTAGTGAAAAAAGAAAAATATTTTTATTTCAAATGCCCACCGACACCTTTTAAAATTGAAATAAACATTTTTCCAAATGGAAGAACATTCTTCTCAGTAAATAGGTCATTTTAAGCAGGGCTGCCAACCGGTTTTAAACCGAACTGGGTTTTGAGCTGAAACGTCGCTTTTTTTTCGGGCTTTGAACCGAACCACGAACCGAACCATTTTTATTTTGAAATGTCAAAACCGAACTGAAAACCACTCAACAAAAAAAGGTTGGGTTTAGTTCAAAATCCGCTAAAGCGTTTTTTCAAGTTTTGTAATACATACACAACTTTGTCTAGAACATGCAACCGTATGGTAAAATAAAGCTGCAAATATTTTTGGATTTAATGGCATCTCTGTGAGTTATAATTTCGTTCATATAAAAAAAAAAAAACTTGAAATGTTTTTAATATGGAAGAAACTGCGAATTTTAAGATATGTTATTCAAACTGACACTTATCATATTACATTAAAGTTGAATGAGCTATAAAACTGCATACTTGGATTTTTTATTTTTTATATTATTATATTATTTGTTTTTATTTATAATGAAATCTTATTGAAGCTTTAATACTTATATTGTGGTTGTTTTATATCGAGCTATACTTTTATAAAAAAAAATTAACATTAAACCAACCAAAGAAAAATATGGGGTTAAGTCCTAGTGTAAGCTCCAACCTACCGAAAATAAAGTTTTCAACAAGTTTTCTTTGTCTACTCAACAAAACTAACGACTTGTCCAAACCTTAACATAAAAATTATTAAACTTTTTTTAATTTCGCCTGATCGCGTTGATTTTATTTATATATATATTTTTTTTTGTTAAGGGTGTTACGCATTTCTTTAAACAAAAAATGTATGTAAGAAATTCTGTAAAAAAAATTGCCAAAAATTAACTTAAAACTTAAAAAATGTTTCTAGAAATTCTTAATAAAAAGGTTTGCAATTTAGATGAAACTTTGGACAATTTTCATAATTGTTGCACAAAGTTTTCAATTTGGATTTATTCGGTTTTTGTTAGACGATGAACTATACGTGATTGTTAAAATGTTGCATCCCTGTTTATTTATCCACCACTATACATGTGCATATTTGAATTTGATCTCAATAGCAAAGCCTTTACTTTCATATGCTTAGATTTGTCATTGGTACTTTTGTAATATTTGAATCCTTTAGCATTACAAAAATTTCACCAATTGGTTTTTTGCAGCCCTACTTTTAAGTCAATAAATCCGTTATATTAGTCATCACTGTTGTTCTGCTGAGATTACCAAAATTTTAGCTACTCCATACCAAGTTAGACGACTTGTTTGGCTGCAGCCAACTTTTTTTCGAATTATAGAAATCTTGTTATATTTTTTTTATATTTTCTTAAGTATATACATACATGCAAATATACATAAATAAGCAGCGTTGTGAATTAATAGCTTATTTCCTAATTTAAAAATATCTCTTTAATCAATAGAAATGCCACAATTCCACTGTCTGTTGCCGACTGGCTTTGCCCATAAATTGACTGCTACATGCTTTGCAAATTAAATAAATTATTATTTTTTTTAGTATTACAAAATAAAATTTAATTTTAGAAAACCATTAAAGATCTCCACCTCCGCACAAAAATTTGATTTTTTTAAATAATTTTATGTGTGTAAATTATTTCAGATATTTTTCATTAGTTTATAGTAAGTAGTGGTATTAGTAATAGTTATAAAGGTTGTATTTAATAGTACCAGTAATAGTAGTATTAGTAGAGTATGAATAAGCACTTATTAGAGACTTAAAAAAAAATTATTTTTAAATTTCGAAATAAAAAAGCCTATAGAAAAAATTCTTATACAATTTTTTTGCTCAAAAAAATGGCTTTGGGGATTTTTTCATTTTTTGGTATTTTTTAGACCGTTCGTAATTTTTCAGGAGTATTGTTTAATACTTTTTTGGGTTTTAGGTCGTTTTTATTAGGACTGTGAGTTTTTGGGGTTTTTGTTGTAATTTAGATTTTTTCGGAATTTCTCAGGATTATTCGAATTTTACTTTTCTGTTAGTTAATATATTTTTCCAGCTGTTTCGGTGTTATCCTTTTTTTTATTTTTCGGGATCTTACGCTTATTTTGGTGAGATTTTTTTAGTACCTTTCGGAGCTGTCAGGGATTTTTCGGATCTTTTTTGGAACTTTTCCTAAGTTATTTTTTATTGGGACTATTCGGGAATTTTTTTTAATTCTTTGGAATTTTTCTGGGTCGTTCAGAAATTTTTCAATTTTGTCCGTGGCTTACTTTTCAGGAAGTTGGAGGATTATTGGAAATTTTCTGGATTTTTTTGCAATCTTTTGTGGATTCTTCGTATATTATAATACGAGATCTTTTAAAGTTTTTTTTTATTGTTTTTATACTTTTTGTGATTTTAGAGATTCTTCGAACTTTTGGCAGTTTCACAGGTATTTTTCGCATTATGGTTTTTTAAAAAGTTTTCAGGATTTTCTAGATTTTTTCGTGCCTTTTCAGAGTTTTCCAAATTTTATATTCCGAACGATTTTTTTTTGATAGTTTTCGAGATATTTAAGGATTATTGGGACTTTTCTGAATACATTTTTTATTTTGCTTATGACTTCTGGATTTTTTCGAGACTTTTCGTAACACATTTAGCTTGGCGGTTTTGAATTTTTTTTTATTTGTTTTTGTCAGGGATCATTTTGTGGTTTCTTTTGTTTTAATATTGACGAAATCTAGGAATTCTTCATTACGTTCTTGATTTTTTCGAGCCTTTTGGGGATTTTCCGTTAGTTATATTTTTTTTGTATTCTTTGGGCGGCTAGGATGTTTGGGGCTTTTGAGCATTTTAGTGGGATTTTCAGGTCCAAAATTATATTTAATTATTAAATTTTATTCTTTTTGATGAGCTTTTTTAAAAAATGTCGCATACGTTTTTATTGCGGTTAGGGCTCGGAATATTTGGTACACATGCTTTTCGCTCAAAATAATTAAAGTGAAATGGGTGCAAAAATCTGTTACTCTTTATTACAAAATGCATACTCTGCCCATTCTCTGATAGTTGAATTAAAAGTTTGTCTTCAGTGTTCCATTCTCAATAAGAGAATAGGTACATATGTATGTATGTCTCATTACACCACTCATTTGTCTAACCCGCCGAGCTATTCATCTCTGTCGCTTGCGTCTTCCGTGATTCGTGTTAACGCATTTTAATTTTCAGTCCATAAAAAGTCTGTCGTTTCAACATTATAGTTCTTTTTTTTTTCAGAATATTAATCTGAGCGCTATGAATATATAACAAGCGTAAGTAAGCCTGTATTTCTACAATAGATAATGTTTTTCACATCAATAATCACGCCGCTACACATCATCTATGGACGCATATAAATCTTTGGAGTGTGTCAACCAAAGCGACGTGGCTGCTAGCGGTGATCAAGGCGAAGATGGATGATGGTGAATATACATACATACATACATACGTACGTGCATATGTACATATGTATGACAGCAGGCAATTGAGTGAGCAAAATTTAAATGAACTCACTGTGGCCGGCCGGCTAAATTTATGAAAATCTACATATGTTCACATATGGCAGACAAAAAGGCGTATGTTAGATGTGTATACATATACGTATGTATTAGGGTGATACTTAAAAATATCAATATCTACATACATACTAAATGCAGATACTCACGAAAATTTCAAAAAAAAAAAAAAAAAAAAAATATTTGTGGGTCACTACCACATTATGAAAAAATTGATTTGCTTTAATCGCGAAAATTCGTCAATTCGTTCATGAATAAATTTCAATAATGTGTCAAATTTATCAGATTTAAAGTCAAAATTTTCTTGAATTTTGCGATCTGAAAAAATTAAATTTTTTGGAATTCTGGTTCTACGTACTAAATAAACATATCCACGAAAATTTCAAAATTAAAAAAATATATATTTTTTAAACCGCAAAAATTCGACATAATTTTGACATTGATCAGCGAGTTTATGAATAAATTTCAATACTTTGTCAAATTTATCAGAATTGAAGTCAAAATTTTCTCGAATTTTTGCGATTAAAAAAAAAACATTTGATTTTTGCAAACCCTGGTAGCGACCCCTACCCACTTGTGTCCGATTTCCGATTTAGTTTTTAATATTTTTAAGGACCACCCTACTATGTATACCTACATACCTTGTAGAATTATAGATATGTGTAAAATTACGCGGAGCATTTGGGATCCGTTGATTATTAACACTTGCGCCCACGCGTCACCACAAGCAGCACTCAAGCGAATTAAAAAAAATATATATGTTTTACGCCAGCAAAATCAGCTGAAAATCTAACAGCAAGCACACGAGCGCATTAGCATACACTTGCGTGTATACATACATATGTATGTTGAAACAAACCCAGTCGGTAAATATAAGCAATCAAATGGCCTTCTGGAAGGCCTTCCTCCAGATCTATTGAAGGGATAGATAAGTTTTCCGAGTTCAAGTTTTTACTCAAAATTCAGAATTTCAAGGCCGAAATTTACCACAAATAATAATCACGCAGTGCAAATTCAAATGATATTCGTTTTTTTTTTGTTTCGTTGCTTTGAAAACACTCTCTCCTATCTGCCTTCGAATATCTGTGCTATTGAAAGTTCTTCCAATACAGCATCCAAAGCGTTAGCCTTATTGAAAAAATGGTTCCTGCAATGGTTAATTCCGAAGCCAACTTCAAATTGCCTACTGGGTATGTAAGCAAGTGCCTACGTTAATATACGCTTATATGTAAATATCTGTGCTCATTTTTAAGTAAAAGATCACACCAATGAGCATGTCATTACCAGAACAGTTAACATTTTCATCAGATATTTTTAGCAAATTTTTTTTTTTTTAGTTATAAAATTTGTGGCTTCCATTCAGCTTTCTCTAGTGGTGTGCAGACATACATATGCAAGAGTATATTTCAGTGTTGCCAGAAGTGAGGATTTATCTTCAAAATTGTGACTTATTTTCAAAAACTATAATCTTAAACTCAAGAAATTAAAATGAAACCAAAATTCCATTTAAAAAAATCTTTACTATGAAAACCTCTGCCAGCACTTGAAGATTTTCTGTGTGGTTTCAACAGCAAATGTCGCAAGAGTTTTCTCTCAGATTAATTTAATTAAAAAATAAAATAAAAACTGGTAACACGATGGAACCACTACGTTAAGCAGCGTTCTTTTCAGAAAGGATTACTCTATTAAGAAATTTTTTCGCCAATTTTTTATAAAAATTGGGTTCATTCTACAACAAAAAACATAAAAATATATTTCCTAAACTTTGTGCCAAACTCCCGAAAATTCAGCAAATTTTCATGCAAATTTTTGCAACTTTTTAATCAGATTTTTTTAGAATTTTTTTGAGTATCCACTTTTGTGCCCATTAAATTCTTGTAAAAAAACTGCAAGTTCGGAGTTAGTCAAAAATCGCAGTGATTTTTGAGAATTTCGTTTGCTGGAGGTGTTTTGCCTTTATTCCATATAAAATATTTTCGAAAAAAAAATTTTGTATGGAAGAGACTGCGTGAAAAAAAATATCAAAAATCGACGGTAGTTCCTAAATAGCTACTTAAAATTTGTATTCAAAAAAGTGAATTTTCGCGAGTTTTCCACAAAGTTTGGAATTATATTTTAATGTTTTTTTGTTGTAGAATGAACAATATTTTTTATAAAAAATTGGCGGGAAAATATTATAAAAAAATTTTTTGCATATATTGTGAAAAATTTGGTGTGCCAATACTTTTTGCCGGTAGTGTACATAAATCACAGCCGCAAAAGTACTACGTATGTATATACCATCGCCAGCAACAGACTTTCTCGCGCCATACGCGTCCGGCAGGGACCTGCACCGTATTCTTTATGTATGTATGTAAATTAGGGTGTATCGGATTTTTTTTTGCAAAATTTCGTATGCATAAAAAATATATATTTGCTTGGTAAAATTTCTTCTGTCATTGCCTGACGAGCGGCGTCCGCTGTTAGGAAACAAGGTTTCTATTTTTGTATGTCGCTCAAACCAGGTATAGATCCTTGATCTTACTGGTTTGTAGTGCTCACTTCTAGCAACTCGACCACGGCAGCTGTGGAGTGAACTTATAACATATAAGAGACCAATAGCAGCCAAACCCTACACCGAAACTAGAGCAACGGCATACAAAAAACTGCCTACAAAGTCACAGAATGAGCAATCCACCCACCAACGTAAGTTCCAAGGTACCCTCTTGTTCTCATACCACTCCCGCCATTCTATACTGTGAAAAACTTGAAGACGACTCAAGAGTGCAATGCAATTTAAAAGTGGGCTATACGGAGTAAACGGATCAATGCAGGTAATCTCGACCAGGGCTGACAAATCAATTAAATACTTATGCCTTTGGTGAGGTACTTAACTTGGCTCATTCACATCGAAACGGAAGAGTCTTTCAAGGATTATGAGTTGATGGCTTTTTACGATGATCCATTTTAAATCAAATACCGCACACAGGTCCAACTTTTCAGGGAATGGAAATAAGTACAACTTTTTAACCGAAATTCATCCTCAAGTCGGCACTGGTTACCCTAATCTTATATCAATATAACTTTACATAAACGCTGTTCAGAATTTAGCAAACCCAAATATCCCCTTATGCCGCAGGACACCCTATAATAAATATGTGCATTTGTATGTAAGCTTATAAATATGCAGCTATGAATATTAGAGTGCGCCGCAAACAGTTGTTGGTGGTTGGGCTTCTTAGTTTGAATGCTTACTTCGAGAGTACTTTATTAAAAACTTTTTTCGTATGGGTACCTACCCACTCTAATGCGCACACGTAGACACATACTTTTTGGCAATAAGTTGCTCACACTCAGAGTTTATTATTCCTTCATCATTCACGCATTGGCCTAGTCGCACGTCATCTACTAAATCAATGAGTTTTTGTTTATTGTATTGGTTGCAGAAAAATTCGGAAACATAAATTTTTAGCAGATAAGTATGCAATTTTACAACTATTTATACATATAGTTGTTTGTGTTCTTTGAGATTTTAAAAATTTTCGGTATTTAGGGCAGTTCTGCAAGAAGGCCTTGGTTCAAATTATAAAAGGGGAATTATATGTAGATTACACGCAGCTAATTTTTTCTACCCCTACCGAAAAATAATAATATTTTGTTTCTTTTCAAATACAAAACCAAAAACTCAGCGGAATTCAGATAACAGCTATTGTGGAAACAACAGGTAAAAAAAAAACATAAGCCCGATATCCTACTGCTCGGTGAGGGCTGAAACGGTGGCAATTTCGGGGATGGAGCACAAATCAGCTACTGGATTGGTATATAGATCATAGACCAGATATTCACCAGGCATATTAGCTCTGAAAAGAAGAAAAAGAAGAAAACTAGTACATATATGAAAACCGTCGTTGAGAAACCTAGCGTGACTTTTTATTGTGTGAGCTGCCGAACAAAACTACTCTGGGTAACAAAATTACACTGTAAACAGTATAATCAGACGAAATTCGATCTGTTCTGACTTTTACAATGGGTATGGAGGTGAACGAGGTTAAGATAGAGTATCGTCTGTTATTAGGCAACCAGTCAGCGCATTCGCTCCTCAGCACCCACGACACTGTTTCATTTCATTTTCAGTGCTAGTATAACGCATTTTCTTCCATACAAAGTAATTTAAAAAAAAAAAAAAAACTATAAAACTGCATACCAAAAATTAATTTAGAGATTACAACTAACTTACTTGAAACTGGTATGAAAAGTTTGTGCAATTTTTTAAATTTTTTGTACACAGTTTGAAATTTGGACATAAACGACCTTTGTTAGATAAGGAGCTGAACTTTAATAAAAAATTAATAAACCTTAAAAAAAAGCAAGCGAAAAGTAGTCAAAATTGGCAAAAATGGTGATGTGCTATCTTTTGTCGCGGGCTGTATGTGTATATGTATGCAAAGTGCCTGATGGAAGTTCTTTATTTGAATTCTTGCTGCAAAGTTCAGCTACTTTCCACTTATGGAAATTTGCAAGTACAATTTTTAATATAAATATAAAAGTATCTGTGTAATATATATGTATGCACATATTTGTAAGCCTTTTTTGCAACACTGCATGACCTTCAAACGCGACTTGCATGTCACATGCAAACTGACTATGACATTCTTCCCATTTTTTTCGCGCGACAAATGCCAAACTTTTCACGTTCATATGAATGCACTATATTCTTGCCACACATCATATCCTGTGATACATACATACATCTAAGTATATTTATAGCTACGGTGAACATCCGTCCTGTATTATACGGGACTGTCCTCTTTTTTCATCGATTGTCCTGGTAATTTATTTATTTCATACGGGACGCCAAAAGTTCTGTATTTCTTTTAATGTCCCGTATTTGTCCCGTATTCGGTATTTTGGCGCCCTAGCAGCTCATAAAAATGACATGCCTATGAACTAGTAGTTTTTATTTTTAAATCTGGACGCTTGTGGTTCGAATCGAGGAGCACATATCGATGGCTGAGTGGAAGATCGACCTATCTCGGCTGCCAGTTCGAAAACGCTCTATCTCGAAAAACTATTCAAGAACGCCCTATTTCAGAATTTTATTGAAAAACACCTTATCTCAAAATTCGGTTCAAAAACGCCCTATCGCACTTCAAAATGTATTGAAAATATGCTGATATAGGGCGTTTTTTAATCGGCAGCTGAGATCGGGCGTTTTTGAAACGAATTCTGAAATATGGCGTTCTTGAAAAGTTTTTTGAGATTGAATGTTTTCGAACTGGCTGCCGAGATAGGTCGATCTTCCACTCAGCCATCGCTATGTAGATGGTTTCTGAAGTTATAATTTTTCGTAAAAAATTTGTAATTGGATATGGATCAAATTAAACGTTAATGATTATTGTTCAAGTTTCTAAAAGAAATTGCCCTTTTCAAAGGTTTTTTCAACGCATTTCACGTTGAATATTCTGTATGGAACAAAGTATATTGAACAGGTAGCAGAAGTAGAACAGCTGATCTTACTTTTGTCGAGAATCTCGGCTTTAAATTGTCATTTTTCTTTACGTTTTACTCTAAAATTTCAAACTTGGTTTACGTATATGGATTCCAAAACCAACAACAAAATACACATAGCTATCTGTTCTTTCTCGGATACTATTACCTGTCCGTGCCTTGGTGTGGATGTAATTTTAAATTTTATGAAGAGAGCAGACACCCATTGGGCGAAACTACGCCAATTCCTAATTGTATGAGGGGTTTTCAGCATCTAAATAAGAAGGCTACCTTAAGAATGTTGTAAAAATTACGAAGTTCTCAAAGATGGAAGGGAAGTGGAACCTTTCAAAGTTACGCTCTGCAATTCAGCTCATTCCGGATGTTATTCACTGCATTGTGCCTGGCGAAATCCGAGTCGTGCTTCTAAAGTAATCGCATGTTTCCCTGTCTGGGAATGTTTGTAACAGATTTTGCGGGGTAAAAGTCCCGAGCACAAAGATATGGAAAATATTCTACAAATGTGTGATGCTAGAACTGAATATTTATGTGCTGCTTTCATAAAATATTGAAAAATATATGCAAAATAATGATACGGTTTCAGGGCTAATAAATCTAGGATCATTGAAAAAGGGTTTAGAATCCTCCAGCTTTTATGGAAAAAATTGGCAAATTAATTTTTTGTCCCGTATTCGGCTGCCCTAAATATGGTCACCGTATTTATAGCATATAGCTTTTCAACATATATATGTATGTATGTACGTATACATATCTCTTGCTTACTACTGCATATTTCATAACCAGTTACCAGCTTTATGATGGTTTCTCGCCCTCTTCTATCTACATACATACATACATATGCAAACAAGTACATATTTCCTGTGCATGTCAGCGCCAATTTAGCATTCGAGATAAATACTTTAGCGATTGAATTGAGTGAATGAAAGTCATGCAACAAAGTAAGTATTTCGTACCAAGCGATGCTAGACTTCAACAATACATTTTTGAATATGTACATACATATAAATTTGCGCTCATCTCCACTGCCGTTGCCGCCCACCTAACTTCGCCTCATCCACAGACTGGAAAAACAACGTCAAAATTTATTTTCGGCATCGCCAAACACACAATTTATTCAAACCCATCAATTTAGCAGCGAATATTCACTTTGATGGACTTTAGCAAAAAAAAAATATAAGTATGCATACATGTTTTATAGTAAGTGATGAAGTGAGTGCAAACAAAAAAAAACAGAAATTTTTCAATAAAAAGCGAGTGAGAATTTTATAATGCTTGTATAAAAAAAAAAAACTATTTAAAAGCAAAATAAGTTGACAAAAGAATAAGTTGTGGCTTATGGCATGAAAGAACAATAATTTTATTTGCACTTCCGATTTGCGTGTCGGCTGCTGCAATTGTGCTTCAAATGTATAAATATAGATATATGTATGTACATATGTATGTATGTATGTATGTATGAATAGTGTCAGTTATGAGATAAAAACTTATGTACTTCAGACAAAAATTCAAAAAAACTTCAATTTGCTTTTTAAATCAAGGGTTTATGAATAGAGTTTTCGACACCTGCTAAAATTCACAAATCAGACTATACGGAAGTTTAAGTGTTTAAGTGTTTATCCGCGTAGTTAGTAGCAGCCTAATGAAAAGTTAATAGTAAATAGCGCACCTAACTGGTGCATATCAATGCAAAAAGAAATTGTGTGAGGATGCCACTGAAGTGAAACTTCTTCTTGTTATCAGTATCGCTCTCCATATTATATCCATAGCAATGAAAAACTATCTTAACCTTAATCTCAATAACATTTCTCATGTTTATCTTTACCTTCATCCCAATCTTAATTTCAACCTAATTCTTAGCCTTAATCTTAAACTTAATTTGAATTCTAATCTCTACCTTAATGTTAACCTTAATCCTAACCTAATACTAAGTCTTAATCTTAGTCTTAATTTTAATCTTAAACTCAATCTTAATCTTATTTATTTACTTAATCTAATTAATCTATTATTATTAATAAATCTAAATCCTAATCTTAATCTTAATCTTAATCCTTACACTGGTCTCAATCTTAATCTTAATAGAATCTTGATCTTCATCGTAATCTTAATATAACTCTTAATCTTAATCGGAATCTTAATCTAATCCTAACCTTAATCTTCATCTTAACCTAATCCTTGTTCTTATCTTAATTTTTATCTAAATCTTAATCGTATTCTTAATATTAGTTTTAACCTCAATTTAATTCTTAGTCTTAATCTTAATCTTAATTGGAATCCTAATCTCTACCTTAATTTTTTATTTTTCTTAATTTAAATCTCAACCCTAATCATAATCTTAATCCTTATGTTAATCTTAATTAAAATTTCGATCTTAATCTTAATCTTAATCTTGATCATAACCAAATATTAATCTTAATCTTAATATTTATCATAATCTAATCTTGATTTTAATCTTAGTCCTAATCTTAATCTCTGTCTTAGTCTTTATTTTAATCTTATTCTTAATCTAATCTTAATCCTAATCTTAACCTTGATATGAATCTTAATCTTAATCCTGATCTTAATCAAATATTACTCTGAAACTTAATTTTGATCATAATCTGATCTTAATTTTAGTCTTAAACTTGATTTTAATCTTATTCTTAATCTTCATTTTAATCTTAATCTTAATTTTATTCTTAATCTTGATACTAATTAAACTGAATCTTAACGTTAATCTTTATCGTGTTTAACCCCGGCTTCCCATCCCTTCTTCTGTCTAATTTTTCATTTCATCGGAGCTAGTAATTACAGCCAACCGAGCGCAAAGAAGTTTCACTTCAAAAAATAAAACTTGGCGGGAATCACAAAAACTGCATACAAATTTACGCTATAGCGGGTGATCATCAAAAAACCGCTTGTGCCCAACTGTACTGCCGTAAAATGCCGCGACGTTGATCAGTCACTGAAAATGTCTGCAGATTCACCACAGCCAATACGAATGTGTGAATTCATGTTGCCGCACACACAAAAGTATAAACATATGGTACATACATGCATTAGGGCGGGTCAATTTTTATGGCAGATTTTTCCTCTATGTGCGTATAGCACAGAAGGATTCTATGTGTAATTCTAAGCAAATTAGCCAAAGAAAAGATGGGTCTAAAATCAATTTGGAGTTTACCAAATTGCGAAAATAGGTTTCTTAGCATTTAGCTATAAAAAAACATGCTCGAATTTTTTTTTTATTTTTTGTATGATGAATCCATTTCTGCACATATCTTTTTCTTAAATGTTTCACTAGAGGGCGTAACAGTGAACATTTTCGCATTTTCTTCGAAACCTATTTTCGCAATTTAGCAAAATCCAAATTAATTTTAGACCCACGTAGAATTCTTGCTATACGCACATAGTCAAGAAAAATTGACCCGCCCTAACTAACATATCTACATACATATGTATGTACAACCACATACCTATTGTATTTTTGAACTGAAGACCCAATAAAATATTTGGGCTATAAAGTTATTTTTAGAAGGTATACAAAGAAAATTACATATGTGTATTTTGTTATTGTAATTCGGTAGTCACAAAGAAGGTTCGAAAATAAGAAAAGTCACACTTTTAATAACTGAGTGTATGCAAATGGCGTGTGGCTTCAACCATACATTTGTGTGTACATATGTATTTTATTTACATTTATAATTTTTTAAAAGTTCGAAAGGCGCAAGAAAATATCACAATCTGCGAACTACTTAAACTGGGTGAAGGTAGTAGAAAGGTAATGTATGACCAAGGGTGTAGTTACTGCAAAGCTTCGGAGGGGTCGGAATTGAGGGAAGAATCCAAGTGATACATATACATATACATTTTTTTTAACGATAGTAGAATATTTATTGAGAGACTACTTGGTGTGTTACTGATTTCAGATGCATAGATAGTATATGGACGTTAGGAACGACAGGCGAGCTGTTTTGGACGCGGCCAAAATCTCTTAGGCGGTCACAGCGCCAATAAAGAAAAATAAGGAGCTGAGGGTTTTCCAAATGATGAAGTTTCGTTGCTGCAGTAAGATTCATGACTTTTTACCATATCATAAGATAAATAAAAAGTCAATTGTTAAAAACTTTTAATTTTTACTAAAATAACTAAGAACATAAAGAACATAGAACAAAACTATAGTTTTTATTAAAATAACTATGGTAGATATTTACCAGATTTGGCAGATTTAGATTTTTAAGTGGATGGTTAATATTTTTTTTTGTCAGTGGCAACTCTGCTGCTAATGTTATTTCATTTTATATGAATTATGATTTGTTATTTTGCAATTTTTTTTTTTTTAATTTATTCATTTTTGAAACTCACAGTGTTTTTTGTGGAAAGTACGGTTTCTTATATGATAATTTACAGTTTTTTTAAACAAAATATGGCAACACTGGTCTAGTTTCACCCCGAAAGTGTCAACGATTTCCGCTGCTACGGTCGTATCTATTTTTTCTAGAAATGTTAAGATGGCGATTGTTTGTGCCGTTGGTATCGGGCGGGTATAGATGCTTGACATCAAAGGATACTTATTCCGCCTTTTTGGTTACGTCTAGTGATTTCATGCTTTCAATAAACTTCGTTCTGTTCATAATTGTGTATTTATTAAAGATGTCCACCCTTATGCTTTCTAAATCACAAATTTTACTGCATTTGACGTCATTCGGGTTTTCAAAGTGTCCACAGTAAACTATCAACTGGTTAAATTCGAAAAGAAACGAACACCTTAAAGAACTATGTATGTATAGTCTATAGAAGAGTTTCAAAATTTTCTGAGAAGTTTCAAATGAGAATAACTACGCTATTGAACACCAAGATGAATGTGTTGTGGCGCTAATATATTCGATTCGAATTTTTTACACACTTTTCTTTTCTGTTAAGATGGCAATAACCAGACAAAGGAGCATCATCAACATCACCATCGGCAGCAAAAAAGTATCAAGGAGTATGTATTAAGTTTCCTTATAATCAACGGCAGTGGCAATGAATAAAAAGATATAAGCAACATAAACAAAATCCGCAAAGCAAGCAACACTGATTTTAATGCTCTAAAGCATGTTTTGCAACTTTCAGGTTAAAAGGTGTTTTTGTGTTGTTTGTATGTAAAGCAGAATATACACAATCAGACTTGTATGCATACTTGGTCGCACGTCAGTTCGGTATACATCTATGCGACACGTTGTTCAAACTCCATTTCGTCGTAATCGTTGAAGTGAGCGAACATCACGAAATACGGATCTACTTCTTCCCAGCAAACATTTGGAGCCGCAAATTGGTCATAGTGGACTTTTATTGTCCTCACATATGGAGAATTCTACTTAGTAACGGTTATAAATAATCCCTAATCGCGGCCTTTATGTTTGGCGGGCCCACTCTTCTCCGGCAACACGAAAAGGCTCAAGTGAGTGCGACGTACAGACAAGTTTGCTTGTGTATATTCTGCTTTAATAAGCATTCAAGAACTGGCAGCAAAACGCGACTGTCAACAATTCTCTCAACAGCAAATTTGCTGGAGTTTCTACTTACTTATTTAACATTCATGCGTGCCTAGTAATTTTTTTTATTATTTTTTGATGATGCTGCTGCGGCATTTTTGCATCTGAATGGACGATTTTTTTACGCAATTGTATACGTATGTATGTATGTACATATGTACAGCTATATGCGCATCTTTGTGTTTCATTCCAGTTCAAGAGTATCCATTACCGTTATGCGCCACTCCACTTCGAATGCGCTTTTCTTGCGCATGTTGTTTAAAAATGATCCACATAAAAAAGGATGCGAAGGAAGCAGATGCCGGTAGAGCATATATGAATATAGGGTGATTCAAAGGTGTTGCAAATCTTTGACAGCAATTGTTATGATTATGATATGTTAATGTTTTCTTTTGATTTTTTTTTTTCAGACAATTGGCACTACAGGCTTTGGCTAACTAAGTCATGGAGCCGTACTCAGTTGAACAACGCGTAAATATTGTCCAACGTTTTATGAAAATGACCATCAGATTCAACAGGCAGCCGTTTGTTCCAGAGATTCGAAAAAACTGCATCGGTAAAAACGTGAGAACATCCGTGCCTCTTGATACCGATCATTCGGCCAAAAATAATGTTGCTGTGGAGCAAAGTGTAGACCAGGCCGCGATAGCCTTAATTTGTCCACGTGCATAACAATTGAATCTTTCCTACGGCACACTTTACCAAGAACTGGAAAGACCGGAACACTCATCAAACCAAACTCACCAAACTCGGCGGAAAGGTCGGAGGAGGAGTCTTCTCCCCAGAGCTGAAACTGCAAACATCTCAACGGCGTCCTAACCACTGTAGTGTATACCATGCAGGGATGCTGGCTATCCAGGAGGCCATTCGGCAACTAGTGAGAATACCCAAGCAGAAAAGAACAGTCCTGATCTTCTCTGACAATCAAGCAGCCCTGAGATCTCTAGATTCTAGCATAGACAATACAAGTTCTCTGACTGATTGGTACATACCTCTAAGCGAGATGGTCCAACAGTATAAGACAGAACTCACATGGGTGACTGCACAACGAGACATTGATCATATTCGTATTATTATTACGTTGGCTATACTCGCGCTACGAACTAAAAAAGATCTATTGTTCTAAACCATAACTTTAATCAATCCAACCTTAGCCTATTTAAGAAACTAACCATATTGGAGGGTGCCGTTCCACAAGGTGTATTAGTCTACGATTCAATATACGTGGTAAGTCACAAAGAATGTGCTCTTAGGTTTCCTCCACCAGCTAAGTTCAAGAAGTTTTTCGAAGTTCCTCCTGGCAGGAGTTATGAAATTCTTTGGTTATCTCATTCCCTTTGACTTCCGCCAGTGGGTAGCACTCTGAGATTCTTTCCATTCTAAATAACAAGCCTTTAGTGCTGCCTGACTATCTAGCATAATATTTACTGTAGCCTCGTTTGCCCTTCTCCGAAGACATTCGCGAACACAGACTTCGATTGCGAATACTTCCGCCTGATATATGGTTCGGTATGATCCGATTGCCAGACTTTTCTGGAATCTTGATCCAAGTACGTCTGCCCCAGTACTTCCGTATTTCATCTTTGATCCATCGGTATACCATACTTCGGAACCTTTGTCTATCATGGGTATTATTGCTTCACAGAAATCCCTTTCAGCAATTCAGATCTTGTAGGGGTTGTCAAAGGATAATTTCGGTAAGACGATATATGTAAACTTGATGGCGGGATCATCCAGGAATGGCTTGAGAACATTCGAGTGACCCCGAAGATCACCACTTTTCATTCTGTTCGTATTGGACAGCCGTAAGGTGCTCCAGCAGGCCTCTCTTTCAAACAGATTAGACAAAGCACGAGCGCAGAGTTCCTGTGATGGCTACGCATATCAGTCAGTGCGGGTTGCCAAAGTTGGCACCCGTGTTTACTTGATAAGCTTTTGGCCACCAGGCCAGTGCCTCATATGAAACAACGACTTAACTGAAAGACCATTACGTTAGTTTGGCTGATATTCCCTTGGCCTTGTTGGTAACATTCGAGAGGTGTGGGTTCCAAATGAGCCTTTATCCAGAGTTACCCCTAGATACTTTGCCTGTTCTGAGAACTCAATTTCTGTCCCTGCCAAGGTAGGTCTAGTCAAGTTGACTTTCCCTCTTTTGGTAAATGGGACAACGGTGGACGTCAGCGGGTTTGTTGGCAATCTCTTTGAAGCACACCAGTCTTGAGGGTAACTGCAAAGCCGAAGAATTAGCCGAGAATGTTACGACTACCCCCATTCTTCCGGAAAATTACTTGGTAGGTATACTAATGGCCACTTTTAAGCAACAAATTAGCAACAGAACCCTTCTGTGAAACCGAGAAAAACGCACGTCTTTAATCTTGGGACTAAAAATAAACGAGGTATCCATTCTCTCGAATTTTTATAGGGCATTGTCTAATCGGCCGTCTTACTGAATCACCCTGTATAAGCACGCATCCATAAACACGCATACATGCATATGTATATTAACAAATGCAAGCATTTATAGCCTCATACATCAACTATTTTAATAATTTAAATCGTTGCTACTTTGGTTGTGTGGGTGCGAGACTGCATTGCATTGCGGTGTAGAAAAAAATTCCGCAATAGCACGTGCCTCACATTCTCGTTGACCTGGGAACCTTTCCAGCTCTGTGAGTTTTCAGCGAGCTTTTTTTCTCCACTGCTTCAATATTTAATATTGAATTTCGCAACGATGCAATTCCCAACAGCGAGTGGCAACGTTAACAATAGTTAATAAAAGCGGTATGGATATGCGATTTTTTGACTGGAAATATACCTACTAACAAGACATGTATGCAACAGGGATGGAATTTGAAAATAAAAAAAGGGCCGAATATTGAATATTTCTTTATTTTAGCTTATGTGAAAAACCTGAATATTTTGGACAATCTATTTGCTTAAATTTCGTGGCATGTGGAATAAGTTACTCTTTCAATGATATAAAAAGGGAGAGAAAATACTTGTATTTTCAATAACACCTCGGAAATAGAAATTTTTCATGAAAGGACGAAAATATTCAGGTCTTCAAAAAAGAAATTCATTTTTGAAATGTGATGTGTAGTAATCTGTCTTCCGAACTTGTCCCGAAAAAGTTCTGAGCCGGCCCCGAACTAGTCTGAACCTGGCTCCGAACCAGTCTGGACCTGGCCCTGAACTAGACTCTAAAAAGCCTTGAAGAAGCCCGGAATGATCACGAAAAATGCCTGAACTAGCCCCGAAAAAGTCCTGAAGTAGACATTACATCAACAAGCAGTGTTGCCAGATTAGTAAATTAGATCTGTTTTCATTTCTATTACCTCTGAATTCGTCTTGCATTAAGCGTGACGGTCTATGTAAATTTTACCATTCTATTAATGGCAAATTGAATTATCGGAAAAACTTCCAGCAGTGTTTGGTAAAAAAAAAGCCAAAGGAAAAAATACAAACATTTCTCACGGATCTTTGAACTTGAAAATTTGACAAATTATTTCAACTTTCCATGAAGCATGCACTGCAAACTTACCGAAAATTATATTAATGTAGTCCTTTAGAGTCACTTAAGTTGACTTTCGTGTATCACCGAAAGTAATTAGCAGAACAAGAAAAATTTTTTTTTGCAAGACCACATTTTTTATTGGTTTAGTGTTTCCCTTATTTTCTGCGATGTATTTTGGAACGAATTTTTTGAAAAGAAAACTGAAGATGGCACAACGCCGGAAAATTGATTTTTCCCATATAGAATGCATGGAAATCTTTGAGCGCTTTAAGCAGTCTCCAAAACTTTCTTGTTTTATTTCAAAATAAAAAATTTGGGCAATATTTTTTTCGGTATAAAACAATCCTACGAGGTGGCGGCATTAAAATTCCGGCTTTACCGTTTTTGGACCACTCTAGTGTATATATCTTTGCCCACAGTTGCGTCCTAAACCGCTTAACGGGTCTTAACAAAAAACCTACCGCCGGCTTTCCAAGGGTGCTCATAGGCTAATAATAACCTTGTTATATTAAAGGGCCGCGCCAAATTGGAATTTACTGTTCAAAATAGTCTAGAGCCATAATTTTTCAACCGAGTTGATTAATTACTCATTACTCATAAATCGCTCATCCACTGTTGTGAACGAAAGTACTCGTCCACGACACCTCTTTCCCTCCACAACGAATGTGCGTTCCTTTGAATAACAGCTACATATAATCAACGTCTCATGGTCCTCTGGTCTTCTTACCTTATCTGGTCTAATCCTGTCCTCGTTGGCTATATGTCTGCTAATGCTACCACGAGCACATAAAGGATCAGGTCGGAATTCAGGAACCGGACCTTCTGCCTTGATTGCTATGGAAATAAAGTGTCTGAGTTGGTCATAAAAAACAATTTTTTTTTTTTTTTTAGTGCGATTTTCGTTATTTGGCCATTTTGTATATCATATGGACGCCACGTTTTAAATTATTACAATATCTTCTACTGATTATTTGAAAAAAAATAAATAAATGTGTACTTTTAGCTACTAACAGACTGTTTATTACAGCAAATGTAATATTACCGGCTCTGAACAGATATATTCACATGTTCTTCCAAAAAAGTAGTAAATGAATTTTCATACTAACATGCATTTGTATATAAACGTATAGGAGTATATGTATACAATTCAGTGTTGCATTTTTTTATTGACTTGCATTGAAAATCAGGGTCAGTAGAGCAACGCACTAGAACTCGATACGTTACGATTATACCTCTTCTCACAATCTGCGCAGATGTTTGCTGTTGGATGGGTCCTTTGTGGTCTGATGTGCTAAATATGTATGTATGTACATACATATGTATGCCTACATTAGATTGTACCACCTTACGGTGAAGGAAAAAAGTTCGCCGTATACCTTTTTTCCTAAGTATTTTTGCAAGACAATTTTAATTTTTTTTTTGGTTTTGGCCGAAGGTAGGGGTCGCCCTTTTATATTTTTGGATGACACCTACAATCGGCAATAAAAAAAATAAATAAATTTAATTTAATTTAAAAAAATGTGTTGTTATAATCACAAAACTTCTTTGACAAAAGTTTCGTGCATGCAGCAATACCGAATGAAATAAAAAGGGGCCGGCTTAATGGAATTAAAGCTGATATATGAAGGTACCCAATAGGTTCGCGAACAGGGAAGAATGGGATGGCGGACTGCCAGTAGCAGGAGGGAGGTATATCCATCTACACTGACGGTTCAAAGATGGAACAAGGAACCGAAGTCGGTGTCTACTCAAATGACCTGCAGATCAACCCTTCCTTTCTTCTACCGAACGACTGCAGTGTCTTCCAAGCGGAAATATACGCTATAGAGAGGGCAGCTACTCACTTAATAGTAGAGATCCAAAAGACAGAGACACTATTTTTGTCAACAGTCAGGCAGCACTGAAGGCAATAGTATCTAAAATAGTGAAATCGGAAATTGTTTGGAAATTGTCGCACCACACTGGCATCCCTGTCACTATATTCCAGGTTCCCGGACATAGAAATATTGAAGGAAATGAGTCGGCTGATGAGATGGCTCACCGTTTAGTGATCACATAAGGAAATCTTATGAATACACCGTGGCACAGTGCTTCCCTTCCATGTAAAATGTGGGCAAAAATAGAATTATGGACGGATTTAAATGAAAATTCGCCTCTTAGTAAAATTAATAACAATATAAATAATAATAATAAAATTAATAAGATTTTTGGATCACTTTTATTCTTTCACTGTTAATACAGTTTTAAGTTGACAATTTGGGTTCTTGTGGTATTTACATAGGTATATATAGTTCGTTCTATTTTCACAAATGCGGAGTCAAATAACAGGGACTGGCCTGTAGATGTGCAATAAAGTTTTTTTTTAAAGGGTTGCCACCTGTTTAAAATTGTATTAAAATTATTTAATAAGTTAAATGAATTAGATATTACAATATGGGTATCAATTGAACTAGTTTTGAAAATGCTTTATTTCTAACCGATACCTAGAAGGGTGGCCACATGTTTAAAAAATCAAATTAACTTTAATTAAGGGGATAAGGTAACTGAAATATGTATATGGGTATCAGACAAAAGAAAAAATTGGACACATTTATCAAGAAATAAGTGAAGAGTAAACACGTTCCGGAGTAATTTAAGAGTCCAGTAATTTAATAGGAATGTAATCAGAACAAATCACTGATTGATAATGTTTGTATGTGAAATAAAATAACAAATACGATGTCGTAAATCTTTGGTTTGACACAAATATTATTTTAGTTTAAGTAAGTTATACTCTACGAACAGTTGGCAACCCTCTTCGTAATATTTGCAGCGTAAAACCTTCTTAAATTTCTGTCGTCTGACTCCCATATTGTGGTACCCATCTATTTCAGTTACCTTATTCCTTTGATTTAAATGGAATTTTATTTTTAAACGGGTGGCAACCCTCTACATATAGTTAACGAATAAACCCTTTTCATACACATTTCGCTTGATACCCATCACTTTATAATTCATTTAACTTATTAAAAAATTTGAATAAAATATTTAACAGGTGGCAGCTTTAAAAAAAAAATATATACTTCCATTGTCTATAGGTCAAGATTTTTAATCTGACACTTCCTTTTTGAAAACTGACGAAAAATGAAAAAAATGAATTTATGCTTTAGCGAAAAACGCATTACTTTAAAAAGTGCAAAAAATTAGTAGGATTTTATTTCTTCTTTCGAAAACTAAAAACGCGTACTATTTAATAAAATAATAAAAAATAACATATTTTTACATACATTTTTATTCATTCCATTAAAATTTACAATATTTTGAAATTTTTATGAAAAAAAGGTCTTTCTGGACTCCCCGTGTTTAATTTTACTCCAAAATTTTTATTTCTGTAGTTTTCTACTATCTATGTAGAAATAAAAAACGTAAATCCGTAACGTAAACGTAAAATTTAGAGGCTTACTGGTGGCATATAATTTATTTGATAGAGGAATTCCTGTTTAATTATTTTTTTTTATGGATAATTTTCCTTTACAAAAATACCAAACAAGTTCACATTGCAGACAAAGAATTTTTAGATTTTTGCCCACTCAGGCGGCACTGTCCGTGGCCGCGATTAATGACTTGTGGAACAAATAAGGAGATTGTGAGATCACAAGATTATTATGTAGGAGAAGTACTCTCTGCAGAGGCTGTCATGATGAGGATGTGGAAGAGTCAATTGACCACTTTCCGTTTCGATGTCCAGGTCTGCAGACGAAGTGCCTCAAGCGCTTGGGTTCACGCTACTTCAACAATCTGTGCGAGATAGCGGAGGTGGAACTATAGTTTCTTCGGCAAATTTGATTAGATTTACACGTAGAATCCTCCTATGCTATACGCGAATAGTAAAACATAAAATGACCCGCCCTAATACATATGTATATATACATATGTGTGTATGTATATATGTGTAGGTGCATGGGAGCATTTTCAATTGGCAGTGAGTGCATTTTAAAAGCAGATCCTCTGCTGCTCTTTTTGTTTGTATAGGTAAATACTCAGATTGCAAGATTCATGTTGGGGTCGCTTCTCAATCGATTTTTTATTTCATTTTATTTATCTGGTGCTAGCACAAATTTCAAAAGCACCGAGAATTTATTATTGTAGATATTTTTGTACGCACAATTCATGGTTGAGAATCGATTTCAAGCTTTTATACGCAAGAAGAGCTTTGCCAAGTGAAATTCAAATAAGATATCTATGCAATGTTTTTTTTTATCAAAAAAGTTGTTATTTGAATGAAAGCAAATGCGGTGAAATGGTAGCCGGTGGTACTTGCAATAATCCTAAGTACGACAAAATTTCTGAGAATTTCGAAATTGAAAGTTATACATAGTACATAAATAAGAATGATAAAGTTTATTTTACCCGCTTTTATTCGAATATCGTAGAAGATTTTATTCGTCACAGTATTCGAGGTGAAAATATTTTCCATCATTTTGACTTTGAAGCTCACTTGAGTATTACGATTACTTGTACATATTATCATTGCAGCGTCAATTTAGTTTAGTTAAATTTATTTTGTAGAGATGAAAGTAAGATTCGCATAAGTGACATAGCAAATGAAAGTGTCGCGTCATTATTGTTTGTTTAAACGACAAGTGTAAGAATCTCTCATGAATATTGTTTCAAGGCTAATTTAACTATCAGAGTAATTTTCGTGAAGTGCACTTGAATCCAATAATTTTGCAACTACCAATTATTACGAATGAAGCAACTGGCAATATGCAAATTTACTTATAAGCACATACATACAAACTTGTAGGGGCGTAAAATTTTGTAATTTTCGCGTAAATTCATATGTAGTATTTATGTATACAAGTTTATAATTTAATCGATGCTATTTTAATTATATTATCGAAATAGTTATGGCAATTATTACCGTTGTGATTGATATAGAAATAGACCTTTCTTCTAGTTTTTTAGAGCCCTGGAGTTGTTTTAAAACATAGCACAAAATTGCTCAAACAAATCTCTTGCTTTGGAATCAGATTGTGACAAAAATTATCAAATATCTTTTTAATATTTTATTAGCGTTATAGTTTAACGGGGCAACAATTTTTTTATAACCAATATTTTTTTTTATTAAAAAGTGCTGTATGTGTTGATGTTATGTATAAGTAATTCAATACAGCTTTTTTGCGTACCAACTTATGTAGAGGCAATCCCCTGACAGTTGAATATTTCTCCATAACTCGACAAATTTTAAAAACTTTATGAATTTAGATAATTAAATTAGTCGATAAACTTCGACAATTCGATACGTCAATAAATTTCAAAAGCTATGATACATTTCGATAACTCAAAAAATTACATATCTCGATTTATATCGATAACTCTCGTTTGATAGCTCCATAAATGTTCATATCTATCGACAAATTTCCATAGCTCGATACACTCTGGTAACCCGATAAATTTCGATAAATAGCGATAACTTGATAAATTAAAGTAATTTCAGAAATTTCGATAACCCGATATACTCTGAAAATAATACAAAAAAATTCGATTCCATAAACTCACAACTTTCAATAAGTACTAGCAAAGTTCGATAAGTCAATAAGTATCGGTAACTCCATAATTTGAAAGTACCCGAAACCTCACTTAAACTCGATAAATTTCGTTAACTCGATAAACTTCGATAGCTCTATAAACTTTTATCACTCAATAAATATTGATTATTCAATAGATATCATATAAAATAAAATTTCATTAATGTGGTAAATTTCGATAGTCCAATAAATTTTGTAACTCGATAACTATCTTTACATTTCGACAACTACGTTTCTGTGCCTCGACAAATTTCGATAACTCAATAAATTGGTTAATTTCAATAACTCGATAAATTCCGCTAACTTAATTTACATAGATGATCCGATAAATTTCGATAACTATAAACTTCGGTGATAAGGAACCTGTGTGTATATTATGTATTCACATTGTTTTCATTTTCGTCTTTATCCTCAATTTTGCCTTCATCATTTCTTTCTTCATCTTCACAAAGTCGCATTTTAAATACGAAATAAAACAAAATGCGAAAAAAACTTAAATTTAGCAGGTTACAACAACAACTATATACAAATACAGAAATGTTTAAGCGACGATTTTGGCCGTAAACCATTTCTGAAACCATAAAACCATGGTGTTCTGGGTTCGGTTCGTAAGAATCGCCAAGAAGAAAGCGGCAATATTCGATATCGATATTCATTACACTAGCGGTAAAGAAGTATTTATCACTTCAAATATCGATAATCTTTCCATTTCTTAAGCGATATAATTATAGATTAAAATACTGGTAAAATTATCGACGTATTATCGATTTATTTATACATTTTTCGTCTCAGTTTCGATTAGTGTTAAAAGTAAAACTTAACCGACGACCGCACAGTGGAACATTTTCGGCCAATTTTGTTTAAAAATGGATGGAAGAGTAAATTTTTTACCGAGTTGAATAATTTTTTTTTAATAGAAAAGATTTTCTAGGCCCCAAATGGAAAACAAGGTTGCATTTTTCAGCATGTGGTGAAAGCATATTTTTTTTTAATCCAACAAATTCATCAATATTACTTATAGTAATTTATTGGTGGCAAATTCCAGATTTCAAAGGAGGTAAAAAAGTTTATGGCCGATCTAGTATGGCGACTGCTATCCAAGTCTCGTTTCTTATGTATTTTAGTAGATAAAGTGTGTGAAGGGAACTTGTGGGGTCAACCTGTAAATTCTAGATTCTTAAGTTACGTATTACATGTCATAAAAATAAATGTATGTACAAATTTTGTCGGCAGAATATTTTTTTTTTGATGTGGCGTTCTATATAGGCTGCGAACTGCATTTCCGAATCTGGCTTAAATTGTCGTGATGAATAGTCATTAACAATTTCTTACGGGAAGTAATGTTAAGTCAGGTTATTTTTAAACAAAATTTTTAAACTAAAGCTGTCGTAAAACTCTTTTGTTAACACTCATACTTAAATATAAAATATTTTTTTTATATTAACTAATTCGTCTTTTCAAATCGATGGCACTTTTCAAAAGTAGTTTTAAATATAAATCTTAAATCTCTTTCTGCAGACATTACGATACAAATTTCAATTTAGTGATGAATAAAATGGCAATTTTTTCAAATAAGTGGCAACCCTTCTAAATATAGTTCAGAATTAAAGCTTTTTCCGACCCAGTTTCGTTGGTACCGATCTTTCAATATTTACTCATTATCATTTGAATAAGACTCTTTAAAAAGGTGGCAATCCTCTTCAAAATATTTTTAAACTAAAACCTTCTTTAACCTCGTTCGTCTGACACCCATGTTATGATATATATTTCAATTAACTAATTACCGCAATTCAAATTGAATTTGATTTTTTTAACATGTGGCAACTCTCCTCAATATACTTCGAAAATAAAGCCTTTTCAAGTCAATTTCAATTGATACCCATATTTTAGTGGTTGATTTTACTTACTAAATAATTTGACGTTTTAAAAACAGGTGGCAACCGCCATATATCTTGTTAGGAAATAAATCCTTTTCAAAATCATTTTGACTCCTACCCACATTGTAATAATTTATTTAACTTGTCAAATAATTTGAATCAAATTTTTTATTATTTGTATGGCGAAAAACTAAAATAAAATAGATAACTACGGCTATGGTTATGGCTTTGGCGTTATAATATGACACCAATAATCATTTACAGAGCTGCGCGTACATTATATCGGAACAATTATTAGCTATGGCTATGGTATGGCACCACTAATTCAGCCTTAAGGAGTGTGCCGCTTTTTCGTTACATAGATGTTTGCATTTACTTCCAACCGAACGCAAAGAAGTTTCAGTTTAAAAAATCACCTAGTGAATGCTGTTTGAGTCACTTTATATATTTAAGTATTTATTACGCAAGCTTAACAAATTCGGTTGAAACATCACCAGAACTCGTAAACTATATACATAACTACTTGTATATAACCCGCAGGCCGCCATAATCAATCAAAATTTTACTTAGTTCAGTAAATAGCCAACGAAAATGTGGCTCAAAGCGCCGCGCATACTTAACAACATTTATGCAAACAGACACATCTATGCATTCGCTTACGAATCATGCAAAATATCAAACACACACAAAGCTGCTTATGTTAGAGTAGACGAAGTGCGTAATTCCGTTCGAAAGTTGCCTAATCCCCAAGCTTTTCACACGCTTTCACGCGCCTGATTGCTGATGCTTTTTGGTGACAGCGTAAACAAGGATTTATGACGGCTTTGTATTTCATTGCAAGTATTGGTTGCTGTTCTTGTGCATAATATGTGTACATATATGTACGTGTGCATGACTGTGTTGAGTGTTGAGTGATGTGTGCTGTGTGCTGCGTGCTGCGTGATGCGTGTGCTGGCCAACACATTATTTTCATAGAAATAGCAAATTGATTTTTGGTTATTTCTGATGGAAAATATTGATAACAATTTCATATTTTCATGCATCCATTTAGTTATGTGTGTGTATGTGTACAGAACCGGAACCGGATAGGAGGCAAATGTGTTGCAGCTAGCAATCAACTATAACACTTTAGTACTGTGTATTTATGTGCATACATACATATGTTTACTTTTGTATTATTACCCAATAAACATTGTGGCGAACGTTCGATAATTACCATCGATATCCGATATGCATATCGAATTGAGTACGAATTCATAACCAACTTTACTTTTCCAATGTTCATACATAGTATATTGGAAATACACTCGAAATGGGTTCGAACAAATTAAAACCATAGTAATAGGAGAGAAAGTGAAATCCAGCTCATTCTCGAAGGGAAATATAAAACCATTAAAATTTCATTCATTAAAATTTCAATTCGATAATGGGCTGGGTTTCGAATTCATAACGAAGGGAAAATGCATTGGATAACGAAGGTTCGATTTTGCCAGAGAATGGCCTTGTTATCGAATCGAATACTTACCTAGTCCACATTCATTATCGAAGGTAAGACTTGAAAAAAAGATTTGTATTCCAATCATTTTCGAATGGTTTGCTCAATGCGATCAAAGTTTTCCATGCATTTTATATGGAATAGAATTCTTGAAATATTTTTCCTTCAGAAAATTCTGTTTGTCTTCAGGACACTCACTAATAAAAGCCAATTGTTTATTACCAAAAATTTTTTTTAGGTTCCCCAATTGCATTTTTCCATTTTTTGGCGGACATATAAATTATAGTTACTATGAAAAAATGGTTAAACAAAAAATTGGTTATTGTTACTGGGAATCTTCTGCGGAGAAACAGAGTTTTCAGATCGAGAAATATTGATATTTAAGAATTCTATACCATTTCTAGGAAAAACTGTTTTTTCCCCGTATAAAATACATAGAAAACTGAGCGATTTGAGCAACCTCTAACTATTTTGTTTTCACAAAAAACAAAAAAAATATCGGTATATTTTTTTCGGTATAGAACAATCCTAGTGGGTGAGAGCATAAAAATTCCGACTTTACTTTTTTGTACGTGCATTTTTTTTTTACCACCCTAATGTACACTCATATATATAGCAAGATGTAAAAAAAAAACGTTTTTTTGCAACAATGATATTTCCAATGCGGTTTCTCGTAGAATATACATCCAGTAAAAATGCTTTTCCAGTAGGGTTTTAGAAATAGGCGGTAGTTCTAAGGTGAAAGCAAAAAATACTCTGATTTTATTTTGGACTTCAGCAGAATATCTATTCACTAACAATGTTTGGTCCACAACTTTTTTTTGTTGGCGAAAAGGTCTCATTTTTAAGTCATGGCAAGCTACACCACCGTGTGACGAAAACAAAAAAATTCGAAACACACAGGAAGAATCAATAATCTATATACATATATAATACGCGAAAGGATATTTTGTGAAGCATAAAAGATCTGTACCATTCGCCGATTTTCAAAAATGAGATGTCAAATTAAAGCGCTTGGTCTGTAGATGTGTAATAAGGTTTTACTTTTTCTAAGAGAGTTGCCACCTGATAAAAAATCGCATTCAAATAATTGAATAATCAATGCCATCATATCCACACCGTTCGTTCGATTTCCAAATGTGAGGTGTCAAATGAAAGGGCTCTGACTTTAGGTGTGCAATAAGGTTTAGCTTCTTCGAAAAGAGTTGCCACCTTTTAAAAAATTAAGTTCAAAGTAATTCGCGAAGGCATTTTTTGTTCCGCGTAAAAGATCTGCACCGTTCGTTCGATTTTCAAAAATGGGGTGTCAAATTAAAGCGCTTGGCCTGTAGATGTGCAAACTGGTTGGTCGAAAGGAGTTGCCACCTGTAGAACAATTGAATATAAACTATGTAATAAGCAACGCCGTCATAACAGCACCGTACGTTTGATTTACCAAAATAAGGTGTCAAATTAAAATTCTTAGACTGCAGATATTCAATAAGGTATTACTTTTTTTGAAAAGAGTTGCCACCTTTTACAAAATTTTATTCAAATTATCTAAAAAAATCAGTTATTACAAAAGGGATATCAGTGGAAACGCTTTCGAAAATATTTGTTTCTTAGCTTTACTTTATGAGGGTTGCCACCTGTTTAAAAAATTAAATTCAATTCGGATTAAGAAAATTCATTATTAGAAATATGTTTCAACATATGGGCGCATAGCCAAACGGACTTCAGAAGGTGGCCGTTCGAAAATATTTTGAAGAGGGTTGCCACCTTCTTGCAATGTCGAATTTAATTAACTTATCCAGAAGTGATATGAAATTCCAAAATAATAATGTGAAACGAAAGAATATTAAGAAGACTATAGTTTGAACACACAAAATATTTTTGAGGTGTTGGAAGAAGGTTGCCACCTCTTTAAAAATTAAATTAAAATTATTAAATAAGTTAAATGAATTATTAAAATATGGGTATCAATCGAATCGGGTTGAAAAATCTTTATTTCTGAACTATATTTAGCGGAGTTGCCACATGTTTAATTAATATAATTCAACTTAATTCATCAGTTGAATAAACTTTGTATCGCAATGTTAGCAGAAGAATATTTAAGAATACCTTAGCGCGAAACTACTTTTCAAAGGGGCTGCCAACTGTTTAAAAAGTCGTATTTAACTATATCTACATAAGTATATAACACGCGACAGGACGTTTTGTCCAGGTCATCAGATCTGAGTCATTCGTTTGATTTTCAAAAAGGAGGTATCAAATTAAAGGGCTTTTACTTTTCCGGAAAGAATGGCCACCTTTTAAAAAATCATGCTGAGATTATTTATAAATCAATACCATCATATCCGCATCCTTCGCTCGATTTTCAAAAATGAGGTGTTAAATTAAAAGGCTGGGTTGCAGATGTGCAATAAGGTTTTACTTTTTGAAAAGAGTTGCCATAGATATCAGTCGAAATGGTTATTAAAAGCTTTGCTTCTTAACTGTGAGAGTGTTGCACCTGTTTAAAAAATCAAATAAAATTTTAAACAGGGAAATTACATAGGCAATTTACAAAATGTTCCCCCACAGGAGTCCAGACTAAAGGAGTTTAAAAAGGTAGTAATTTGAAAATGTTTTGAAAAGGGCTTCCACCTGCTTTAAAAGCCGAATTTGGTTATATGCAGTATTAAAGTATGGTAAGTTAAACGAAAGAGTGCTAAGAAATCTTCAGTTTAAATATCAAAATTTTGTTTGATGGTTTGAAGAGAGTTGCCAGCTGTTGAAAATTTTAAATTTAAATGAATTATTAAGTTAAATAAATTACTAAAAGAGGTGATTTAATCGTTCATGGGTTTGAGAAGGATTTATATCTGAACTGTTTAGGAGGGCTGCAGTTGGTACAAAAATTAAATTTAATTTAATTCTTCAGGTAATTTAATTATGTATCAAAGTATCAGACGAAAGAGCTTTAAAAAGTTTCAGTTTGAAAATGCTTCGCAGAAGGTTGCCACCTGTTTGCAAAGCCTAATTTATTTATGAGTGGCAAAAGAAAGAGTTTTAATAAAACTTTAGTTTGAAAATATTTTTTGTTAGGGTTTCCATCTATTCGATTTTTATTTTGAGCGATTAAGTTCGGTAATTGTGTTATCAACTGTCTCGATGAAGTCAATTGGCCCTCTCGGAGCCGCGATTTCACGCCCTTAGACCTTTTTGTGCCGTGCGGTGAAGGACCGATATAATGCGAACAATCTATTAACGATTCAGGCCTTTAAGGCGTATGTCCGGCATTTCGTACGATAGAGCCAGAAACCATCAACAAGGTCTTGGAGAACTGGGTTAACAGGATGCGCTACTGCGAAGACAGTCACATGATGGAAATCGGGTTCCATAACTAATGGGAATATATGTTCTTTCGAATAAACCCATAATATACCGAAAAAATTAATTTGAGTTAATTTTTATAAATAAATATTTTTTTTGTTATGGTCATCAGATCTTTAATGTGAAGGTCAACAGATCAGCACCGTCATTCTAAATGTGCATTGAGGTTTTATTTTTTGAAGTTAGGACCTTTTTTAGCGGTGCACGGTGGTTTGAATTTTGAGGAACCATGTGAGACCTCTCTTCGTTCAAAAAGGGATGGACGAATTTACTTGAAACATTTTCAATATTTATTAAGGTTTGTGAATAGTGTTGCCATCTATTTAAAATGTTAGGTTCAATTTTGGCGTCTTAATGCCATGCGGGTTCACTAGTCAATATATATGGAGCTAAAGAAATGTATCGAGTTATGGTAATTCATCGAATTCTTTTAACTGATCGAATTATCGATGTTTATTAATTTACTGAAAATTGTCGATTTATCGAATCGAAGTTTTTGAAATATTAAAAAACTATCGAGTTATCGAAATTCCAAGGTTATACAAGTTTTTCGAGTTATCAATGTTTATCGGCTTTTATCGTGCTACCAGAGAAATTTGTCGATAGCTTTCGAAAAAAATTTAGCTATCAAAATTAACCGAGTTATAGAAATTTACAGAGGTATCCAAAGTTTTGGAGTTATCCAAATTTATAAAGCCCTAGAAATGCACAGTTGTCGAATTAGTCGAGATATCGTACTTTGTTGAGTTTAGGTATTTTAGTGTCTTTGAAATTCATTATCAATATGTATCAAATTATCGAAATTTATCGACAAACTGGATTGTATGGGTTATATTCCAAAACCTGCCAAAATCCTCCAAACACCTCCAAAGATAAAGATTGTCCAATACTGACGATTAAAATAATTTTTAGAAGTGAGCATTTTTAACCCAGACTCAAATACACAAACACATATGCGCTTTTGATTGGTTGTGCTTAACGAAAAACCATTATTAAGTAAAAAGTTACGCACTGGTTACGCGTTTTCTCAAGAGGATTTTTTAGAAATGTTAAGTAGCAAGTTGTTTTCTAACTTAGGATTCTTATTCTTAAGAAGTAAAGAAGTATATTTTGTACCCACAAATGAAAATAAGAAAGTACCGCTCAACGACACTCACAAGAAAATTCACGATTTTTCTAAAATACCCTAAATTCAGTTACAGTTGTGAGTAGCATTTTTTCTCACATTTGGTAACTGCCACATTTGTTTAATACCTGCCGTTTTATTCTTCAAAACCTACAAATGAACGTCTGAAAACCCCGAGCTTTAGGTCAGATCGCTCAAGAAGTTATACCTTAATAAAAAGTAGATTTTATGCGACTTGTACTAGTTTAGTCTTTAGGCTATTGTCACTTTTTTTTCTCAATATAACTAGGGGCCACCGTTATGAACATATATGTGACCTGGTCTACGAAAAGGGAGCTTACGTGCGAAAACTAGTTTTCTGTGAAAAAGCTGTTAAAAGTAAGCAACTCGTTTCGTCAGTTTCTCATTATCTCGTTAATTGTTCTCCGCGCCGGACGTCCAGTAAGTGTTGTTGTTGGTCGGATTATTATAAATATAAATAATATATAAATAAATTATATTTTGTCGTATTTTTACTCTTCTTTCTCTACATTTTTAGTACACTTCTAAGCAAGTTAGGATTTTCTGCTTTTCACCACGTGAAAAAGCATCTCATCTTCCATCCGAATCAACCAAAAAGTGAAAATTGATTTTTTGACACCTAAGCCCCCTTTCCGTAGACCAGGTCACATATATGTACTTTAAAACCATATGTCGTAATGTTCGCACACCCTAGTTGATCTCCGCAACCAAGAGCTCAATGGGATACGGCGATGAACAAAGAGAGATAGCTTTGGGGGCTTTCAAGAACATAGTTAAGCGCTTAAAAATTTGTCGTACGTATGAATGAGGATGCACTGTTAAAAAGTGCTAGTGACTCGGCACCCCTGGGAGTATACCGAAATCAAAGGACGATGTACAGAAGAGCCTATCTACACCCAGAATGAAGAACTGGCGCAACTTCTGAAAGGAGAGTGGCAATTGGCGAAGTTTTTTAGCCTTGGCCCAAACCGGGCAACGTTTGTGTAGTCAAATAAGAAGAAGATGATAAGGAGAGGAGAAGAAAAATGCCTTATATTTTTTAATCAAAATACCATGAGGAAATAATTTATTCAATCCGCACGTTGCCAATCTATTGAAATAACTATTTATTATCTAAAGTAAATGAGTTATTTTCACAAATTAATTCAGCACCATCAATATATTTCACAATGCTAAGAAATAAAAGTGCACTGCCACCCATGCGCGCCCCAAAGCCATTCATATCAATTTAAGTGATTTCATGTGATTCGACGCGTTTGCCGATTCATAATTGGCACATTGAACGCTCACAGCGCTGCTATTTGAGATATCGATATGATTGTCTGACAGTCAGGCAACTAACAAGCCAACTTACATACATAATGGGTCATATGAAAAGTATACGCCGATTTTTTGGTAAATTTAAAAAAAAATCTTTACTGAAAGTATATTAAATAGGTCGTATGATAAGTCTCCGTTTGAAAAGAAGTATCTTTAGTTTAGTGCCTCCGCTCTCTCCTGACAACGGGCTGAACCATTTGCATTATTTTCCAGTGACTGACTGACCACAGCGATGCGCATCTATGACATCAAAATTTCCTCTACGAAATCGATCAAACCACTGCTGGGTCCGACGTACACTCATAGCATTGCTCGACAAATTGTTCGGCATGTTTTTGCAAGGTGCTTACCTTTTTCATGTGTAAACATCTTAGTTCTCGGTATTTGTAAAATTGGCGTTTACCCAGCAGAAAATTTTTAGCAGCTTTTTGTGCAAATAAACATTTCTGCACCAGTTCTGGGCTATTTCAGGCCCATTTCGGGACCAGTTTAGAACAATTTGGGATCTAGTTTGCGATCATTTCGAGACCTTTCCTGGACTAGTTCGATATTATTTCAGAACCTATTAAGGACCATTACGAGACTAGTTAACAAATATTTGAGGACAGATTTGGGTCTAATTCTGCATCATTTTTGATCTAGTCCAAGAATATTTTGAATCTAATTCAGGACTATGTATTTTAGGATCATTTTGGTATCATTTTAAGACTTGTTCGGAATCACTCAATATAAGTTCACGACTTTTTCGATACTCTTGGATCTGATAAGGTCTATTTCGGGACTAGTACGGGAGGTGTTCAGCACCAATTCAAATCCATTTCAGGACTAGTTATGTATTGTATAAGACTAATTCAGGATTATTTCATGACTATTTCGGATTGAAGCTGAATGGTGAGATAGGTGGAGAAGTCTTCTGCGAAGAACTCTCCGTCAACATGAAATTTCGGCTACCGGATCACTATAGCGTTATCCAAGCTACCCGGCTACCTCTTTCGTAATATGGGAGGCTTCGGATTGGTTTCTCCAGTAAAACATTAAACAGGTAATATGGTATTAAGCTCATTTGGGTTTGGGGTCACAATGAAGGCGCTGGAAACTGCATGGCCGTTGAGCTGGCAAGACAGGTAACCCTTGAGGAATTGTTCCCGGTTTGACGAAGTCTAGGTGAGTTTAATCTGCTGAGCGAAGACTTTTGAATGCAAGGCGGCTAAATCCTTCTGGCTACTCGCAGACGGGAGCTGTCCATGGAGCTCTGGGACTAAGCAGGCTACACCTCTCACTACTAGTGGAAGTTCTAACTCATCATTGCGTGATAGGTAAGCATGCAGTAAGGCTGTATATCATCGATGACCCTTACTACACCAGCTGCCTGGAGGATGGTGAGGTGGTATCACCTCAACATCTGCTGCTCTGGTGCCCTACCTATGCGAGCCTAAGTTTTAAATACCTCCGGTTGCATTTCTTCTATACTTCTGGTGAGCTTTCGGGAAGGAGGGAGTGTTTTTCATACAAGAAGCCCTGGGTGACATCGCCCTGTCTTTCCCCCTCTGTTTTGTACATTCCTTCTCACCTTTTCCAGCTTTCCTGTGAAGTCTACTGGGAAAATCGTTAAGATCGGTGCTGTGTTAGCTACATCTCCTATACCACAGATTGTTCAAATCAAATTTTTGTCTATAAGATTGCTTTATGGCGTGAGCTAAAACCATTAAATTGTATGAAGGGATTACATATTGATCATAAACAGTAATGGAAATCATCCAGATTGGTGCTTTATAGGGCATATCGTCTATACCACTGATTGTTCAGATATAAATTTTTATATTGCGCTCTTTTTATGGCTTTTATGGCTTATCTTTTACGGATTTTCATTTTATGTAGCTTTTACTCAGCTCTCAAACAACTAGTTTAAAATGCAGTAAACGGTTGAAGTAAAATTTTCTGATGTTCATGAAAGCTATGAAGCCTTTAACAGAACTGACCTGTTTTATAGTAAAAAAATATCACATAGCGTATTTCTTTAAATATTTTACCAATTTTTAAATCAATATATGTACATAACTTCAAGAACAAGCAACGAATGTCAGAACTGTCTACACTAAAAATGTGGCCTGAAATGTCGTAGGGACTTTTCATATGACCCAATACATGAATAAAGAAGCTCCAAAAAAATACAAACATATATATGTACATATGTTAACATACTCTCGTGCATAAGCAAATGTGTTAAATTCGTACACGCGCTCAAGTTTATAATAAACGTCTTTTTAGCGCTAAAAGCTATTAAATTACTTGAATGTATTTGCATTTGGTAGAAAAGCATATTTAATATGTATCAACTTACCTCCGTGAGTATTCCTTCTATATGTGCGCGGCTGGCATTGTTGTTGCTACTTGAATACTTTTTCTATTTATTTTAGTTTATTTTTTTTTCATTACTGTTTTTCAGTTAACCATTGAGTAGAAGAGATGAGCAGTTACGCCGCATTAACGTTGCAGAAGGAGCATTTTTCACACTTTGGTGTGAAAAGAGATTTCGATCAACAGCAGTCGTCAATCTACGTCAATCGATCATTTTTGTGTTGCAAAGCGTGAAGTTAAAAAATAAGTAAAGCGTGGAAGAATCATTAATCAATTAGTATTACATATGGCACTTTTAAAGTGATTATAATTTTTTTTTTTATGGCATAGCTAAAAGTTTAACCCTTCTACGGTTTGGGGTCATTTTGACCCAGTAATAGAAATTAGTCAATTAAAAAAAAGAAAACGATATTTCAATATGAATTCTGTTAATATTTTATTAATCACATGCAGACACTTTATTTGCAAGTTTGAAATTTGAGCCAAAATGATTCCGAAAACACTGTGCGTGTATGGAAAAACTATTTTTCCTTCTAGAAAACAAAATAAAATAAAAAAGCTCTTTTATTTTTTGCTAAACCATAGCTGATTATGCCTTTTACGAATAGACAATGCCGCAGCTTTTTTAAAATTACCCAGCACTGTAATTAAAGAATTTTTTCATAGAAATTGAAGAAGGGTTAAGAGAGATATGTTATGATGGTATGAAATAAGTGATTTGTTATCACTTTTTAGTTCAACATATGTTTGTCGGTTTCAAATCGCTCGCTTGGATGGAAAGTATTTATTCAAAACTTGTGATAAAGATATATTTTTTTTTAATATTTCATACTCAACCCAATAAAAAAGATCCGAAAACGATGTCATAGTCGAGACAGAAAAGCGAAAAACTTGTAAACGTATTTTTCGAAATGTCCAATTTACAGGCCATAGCCCAGCGCAACTACCATAACGGTATATCAATGAAAACAGCATTTCATTACTTTGTTTCAATATTAAGGAATACATGCCGTAGTGGCATACTTCAATAGAAAAAAATTTATTTTTGTATTTAAATTTTATTTGAAATAAATCAATCGGTCAATCTGGACTTTTATTATTTTAATCCAGTAATAACAGTCAAACTTGGCCAAATATTTTTTAAGGCCGAAATAAAAGTCATTTGCTAATACTAAAGAAACCGCTTATCCAAATAAAAAATGTTTTATCAAATGAAAAAGGACTAAAATACCTTTCAAACTAAAATAACTTAACAAGGAACGCCAACTATTGCCGAATATTAAAACAAAAAAATATTATAGAATTGCCATAGAACTTAGCTTGGGGCCAGGTATATAAATTTCTTAAATTATAAAAAAAAAAACATATGAATAGCTGGTAATCTTCGGATAGATATTTCTGTTTGAAAACTATTTCAGTCCACTTTCATTTGATGCCAGATTTGCTTAATTTGGTTAAGCAGTTTGTTTTGTATTTGAAAAGGACTTTTATTTCGGCCTTAAAAAATGTTTTACCAAGTTTAACTGTTTTTACTGGACTAAAAAAATAAAAGTACGGATTTTCAGTTATTCAGCCTCATTACAGACTGGCTGATTAACTCCGCGAGCGGGAGGATCAGTATGTTTGCAAGTATTCATAAAAAAAAAATATTTATTGGACCAAAAAGTAGTGGGTAGGCACTGTGGCCAATGGTAATCAACCATTAACACCTCTGCATGGTTGTAAGTCATAACTTTTATAATATGAGTCGTTGCTTAGTGCAAATTCGGATTAGATTTAAGAAACAACTATTTTAATTCTTCCGAGTCTTTTATAAAACAAACAATTAAGTACCTATCAATCAAATAGATTTTTCTCCTTATTTACCTATTTACTTGAACGCACTCTAAAGTGGCTAACAATTTGTTTATTTGCTTGTTGAAATGACGTATGCAACTGAAATTCAAAAACTGTAATCATGCGTAAATAACAATAATATTAACTATGCGAAACAAATGAATTCTGGTTTTATCATTTCGAAAACATTTCCAGGAATCAACACAATTGCACAAACAGCTTAAAAGAACAGCAAATGTCCATGGCTGTGGGTGCTTCTAGGAAGTGTTTGTTGGCTAAATGCGAAGGAAACTGATAACAGTGACAAGACAATTAAGATGTCATTAAGTTATACGAGTAAATACTTAATGTACGAGCACACTGCATAAATTCCATTGCTTTGAGTTGATTTAATGAGCGGGGTCAGTGTACATACATACAAACAACTACATCAATTGTTATTTGGCACAAGAGAATAAGTGAGCTCGTGATTGAGTGCGTATGTACAGTAGAGTAGCTTGTATTATAGGGTGCTCCTTAAATGAAAGATATAAAGCTTTAAGAAAAAAAGAACCTTTTTAATTCCAAATTATACTTTGAAGAAAAACCAGCTAATAGAAAGAAAACATTTGTAAAGCAAGCTTTCTAAATATTAAACCAATTGGATTATACTAAATACAAGTATCGAAATATGTCAACTTATGCACTACCTATCGGAAAGGCTATTTTAGAGTTGTCTTTTTTATGTATGAAAGTATTATACATTTTAAATGTGAACCATATAAAAACATATTTAAGGGATTTTCAAATATCTCAACTCTTGCGCCACAGATCGGCAAAAAGTTTTTGCAGAGTTAAGGCTCAGTTATACATACTTGGCATTGCACTGAGATATTACTCCTTTTACTGTAAGTTATATGTATACATATGTATATTATATAAATAAACTACACCCGACCATGAATGTAAGATTTCGTCGAAATCTAAAGAAACAGAATTTTTTGACAGTTATAAACTTGCAGATTTAGTGCTTTAACTTGGCAATTAACAGCAGATGTCAAAAAGCCCTGCATTGAGTACGAAGTCACGAAGCAGCTCAAAAAATTTCGAAATAAGAAATATTAACGGAAAGTCCACAAAATATCGATTTACTTAGTTTTATCGATCCTCAAAATAAGAAACAAAAATTATTGGCTTTTCTTTCTCAAAAGTCAAAAAGTTAAATAAAAAACTTCTATCAAATTGAGCCACCCTAATGCATTTTAGACGTTTGAAATTATGTAAATATTATTGAATATGGTTGAACAATAGATATTTATGTATTTCGCATTAATGGAAACTTATCGATGCGTTTTATTTGGTGCACAGCTGTTACTTAATTGTGTGAAGTGATTGCTAAAGAATTTTTGAAAAATAAAACATAACCATTCACGTTATTCGCAATACAAAACCTATGTATATAAGAACATACATACGTACGCTCCTATCTTTTTGTAAACAATATAATAAGTGCTTGTAGGTACACATGCACCTATTAAAAACTTTTTTTTTATGTAGTAGTTCATTTACTGCAAACAATAAATTCTGAAAGTCACGCTGAGGATTACAATTCAATTAAATATTTAAGCTGATTTCTTTAGAAAGTAAATATGCATCTGTGTGCTTGTGTGCTTGTGTAAGAACGTATCGTTCGTTCTGTGTTAACCTGATCATGACTGCGATCAATAATTAAAATAACAAACAAAATTTTAAAAAGGACTAATTTTAAAAGATAAACAACCGCTTTTTCAAGTCAATTTTAAAATTTATCTGTCCTTTAGATTTATAAATTCAATAGAGTATGAGCACTGCGACTTAGGTCCAGTGTGCCTCTCGAGCTCACTATAGAACCTTGTACAGCCCTGATTACTCTAATGAAATGATATTTTCGAAGCATTTGAGCCCTATGTCCAGTAAGAGCGCGCAACTACAGTGGAGGTATGATTAATTTATCTATGTAGTTTCCACCTCTTTTGCATACCAATAGCTGTTGCAGGAAAGTCATCCCAGTAAGCTTTTATCTTATTTTTCTTGTAAATGGATTCTGTGCGTTGGTCAGTTATGTTCGGCCCAAGTTAGACAGATGGCTTCCGTACACCTCCGTTCCTCTGCAATAGCGGACAATTCCTTAGTAACTGGAAGGGTAGTGCAGTGACGGACGAGCTCATCTGCATTATACAGACACTCAATATACATACATACATACGTACGAAATGTCTCAGCCATACCTTTGGAAGATGAGCGGAATTTCATAGCTTATTTAGAAGTAATTTAACTTTTTTTCCAAAGGGATTTGAAAGCCAGCTGGCTATCAGTGGAAATGTAGATTTTCATAACGACGAATTGTATCAAACTATTGCAGTTATATGAACTAACTAACTAACTAACGTAAAGCTGCCTTTACATGAGGCGATTTTTTGACAGGCGATAATCGCATGCAAAAGTTGAATTGCTGTCTACTTTGAAGCAAGCGATTTTTGAATCACCATTTACATGAGCGATTTTTCCAGAGCAATGTTAAATCCTCAGCCTCATGTAAAGGCAGCTTAACGCCGCAGTAATCCGTCAGGCGAAAACCAAATGATACATATACCAGCCAATAGCCACCGCCTTCGACGCATTTATTGACCTTGGAGCCATCCTCTCTCCACTATACAACAACGCCATAGAAAGGAATTGGTCTGTGCAGATTCACTCGACAACATTGGAGTTGAACCCCTAACTATTACCGACCATTCTGCCACAAGACTAAAAATCAATATTTTCCTCAGCATTTAATCGACATTGGGTTCCCAAGTCTAAATATGTATATAGCCCGAAATATTTACATAGAACGGGCAGCAAAAACCATCTTCAAAATACGACTGGTATACTCTCAGGTATGCATATATATATATTTACAATCTCTTTAGAAAACGATTTCGTAGGGATTCCAGGCGAAAAGTTTGATTTGGATTTCTGATGCATTTTCATTCAATATAATGGCAAGCCCGCGATCTTTTATATGCAACTTTGGAAAATAATTGCTGTGATGCAAATTTCATATTTATATGCAAGTCTTTAACATGCCTGTATTTGTGCAAGCGTTTGTTTGTTGAACTAAAATCAGAAATATTTACGAAACAATCGGGTGAACTGTTTAGTATAAAATTTTTTTAGATTTCATTTTTTTTTTTTTTAAAGGAAGTTATGCGTCATCAGAAGAAGTATATTCTCGTACATATTTATGTCCGTTTGTACTTACAGATGTGTGTTTAGTATATTTTTTTTCTGCCCGGCTAATCGCCCGCCTTGCTAATTTCACAATTTTGCAATTGTAAATATTGGTTTTTTTCTAAAACCCGAAAGATACACAAATATTTACCAAATAGAAAACATAGGAAAAGTACTTACTAAGTAGAAAAATTATAAATAAATATTTCATAAATGACAACACGTGTGTATGTGAATACACACCCATACGCACGTACATATGTATATATTTTTGTTTATCCGGTAATGAGAAGAGTACTCTCAATATTTTTTCGTTGATAAACATAATTGAAAATGGTGAGATGAATCATATGCATTAGGGTGCCCAGTCAAGAAAAAAGTAGCAGTTTTTCCACCGGAATTATAAAATCTATTATATATATCTTAAGACTCCCGTCAAAAAATATTTTGAAAACTATTTAGGTTTAAGTGAGCTGTACCAATTTGAAAATACATCTAAAAATCTCATTATTTTAATTCCGTTGATAAGACTTTTTAAACCTTTTAAACATATACCCCTCTATCATTGTAATTTTTTTTTTTTTGAAAATAATATTTAAAAAATAATTTTATTTATAATAAAATCGAAAAGTGGAAATATTTTAGAAATCGGTCCAGCTCGTAATATTTTTCCGAAACATTTTAGCGAAGGTCTTAAAATATAATAATGTGTACAACTGTGATGGAAAAACGGTACCAATTTTTTTGTATGCGGAGTGGTACACCCTAATGTACGTACATGAACCGCTTAAAAATAAAAAAATGTATGTTAATATGAACGGCGTAGGCGCTAGTTACAAAAAAAGAAAGTCTTCATTTGGCAAAGCGAATTATAAAACTTTCTCAATTTTGTGCCTGTTCATAAATATTTGTATCCCTATTCAAAGTCGAAGCATTCCAAAAATTTGTAAAATAGAAATCGTTTTTCTAATACGAGTAAATAAGGGCCGCTTCACAAGTAAGTTTTAAAATTTATCTGCCTTTTACACACAAATTTTGTTCTGAAAAAATGTGTTTGAAGCGCAGATAAATTTTAAAACCTCTTTGAAAAAACGGCCCTAAATCACCAAAAAGGAGAAAAGCATGTAAAATTTAAGACTTTCCATATATTCTGCAAAGATTCGAAATATTTAATTAGATTTAAGAAAATTAGAAATGAAATTTCCACGGAAATGCCAACAACTCAGCCATTTCTTTTCTATTGCCACTAATGCCTTGCGAGCTATCGATGAAAAACTAATCTACCCAATTGGACTCCTACCACGTTTTATTCGGAAACATATGGGCAGAGTATAGTGTCTTTTTTTAAAAAAGAAAGAACAAATATTTGGTACCATCTTGTTAGCGATCCTTCCTAATTATGAAGCTCACATCCTCTAGCGGGAGCTGGTTTATGCAATTCTACGGTTCTGCTTTGAAATTAATTTACCTCAGAGAGAAATGAATGAAACCTAAATATACGGCCCACAGTGGCCAGAGATAGGCGAAAATTCGTAATTTCGGATTACTGGAGATATTAAAATTTCTGATTTTAGATTCTCTATGTGTCAATCGGAAATCTGACTAGCCATATTCAAAAACACAGGCGTGCAAAAAGCATAAACTGGGGCTTCTGGGTATGCAGTTGCAGTTGCAAAGCAAAACTGTACCCCGACTCGTGCGTTCACATGCAGAAAGGGAGTGAGCTTCAGTAGAGCTATTCCGACATAGATGATTTCACGGTACAGCGAAGTTCTGCGTCGTCTGTTCACCAGATGTGTGGCTAGAAGCGGTCGCCTCTATTAGGTCGAGGCCACGCAATGAGCGACGCCATACAAAAATGCCGCTCAGAGCATGGCCACTTCAATAGTATTTCATATGTTTTAATTAAGCCGCTCGCCGCTTTGCCGCTCATTGCGTGGCCTCGGCCTTAAAACAAGCAGTTCTACTAAAGTAGGGCTGCTATAATAAACCAGGGCACTTATCATCCAAATCAAACACGAAGATACAAGTGAATATGGTGCCAATATATTCCCTATAAGTAGTGTTTCTTTTATTCTGATATTATAACCCCACGTCTCCATTTTCTACTAAATGTGTCTTAACATCTGTCAAATTTCTGTTTTAACTTTGTCCCGCTTTCTCGTGTGGGCAACTTGCTGTCTTAACATATCACTTTCAAACTGGCATCAAGCCATTCAGATCGATCTGTACCCAACGTAGATGGCGTGGTAAAATGGAAACTGACTAAACTACCAAATGACAGCTGATATTAAGACAGCGATGGTAAGAAATTCGGCAAGACAGACATGGTTTAACAGTGGAAATTTGCGGTCTCCACCTGACATTTCTGCCTGAACAAAGCTGTATTAACAGAATCTGTAGAAGGTGGAGGCGTGGGGTAAGCAATGTAGTTTTATGGCACAATCCGTAGGGCTGCCATAAGTTCAAGTTCTGAATTGTTTTAATCATAAAATATTAAGTTTCTCGTGACGGTGACGTAGCTTGGAAAAAGCGGCGCCTTAATGTTGTCTTGAATGTTTGCCCTACCACCATTAGCAAAATTCCGCATATCCTACTAAGCGCTTCATGATCATTTTTGCCATTTTGTATATGCACAACCTGAAGATAATTTAGGTAAGTGAACCCATTCTAAAAGACTTAACCAACAAGGACTGAAAAAAGTGATTTCCTGCATGCTTCCTTGAAAAGTCTTTCCTATTTACAATTAATGCAAATGTACTTAAGTGCATATATGTATGTTTATATTACTTAGCATTACAAATAAGATGCGATACGCATTTTAAGTCTAAATAAAACTATTTGATATAAACCTTAAATAAAGTATGAATTAAGGAATACTTTCAAAGAACGGCTTCAAAACGCGTCCTATAAAAGCCCTTCTGAAAGCTCTTTTTTGAGTAGCGAAAGCAGAAGCCCCTCTATTTGTGCCGCTCCATACGAACAATTAAGGAGAAATTAATAACTTTTAGAAAAGCCTCTTGGATTAGATTTTGGCTCCTGAAATTATCTACTGGGTAGTACTTATGTATGACCCCTCAGCCGTGTACCTGATGAGGAACTTGCTTCATAGCAAAACCTGCTAAAAATTAGAGTGTATTGACCATCATTAAAAAAACCAGGACAATTTAAGTGTGGACCAGGAAACCAGGACAATTTGTCTAAATCAGGACAAATTCTGGAAAACCAGAACGTCTGGCAGCCCTATACTAAAGGCTATGCACTAGAATTGGGAATCCGCTACGTAAAGACAAATTTCAATGGAAGGATTCAAAAAAACGGGTATGACGTCCCCTTTAATGAAGAACACAAGGATGTGAGGGAATTCAGCTGGAATTTCCGCACTTTTAAGTGACAGTAGCCTCTGCCCGGCTGGTGCATGTCGTCGAAAAAGCGAAGCCTAGGACTGACGCGGTGATTCACGAAATGCAACGGACGGCAAACAAAATCGTCTAGCATAGCAACGTGTACGATGAGTGTCTGGCATGCGGATAGACACCTCACGATTCGAAACATCTCTTCGTATGCCCGGATAACCCCTCACGACTAACGCTTCTATCCCTGTGGACAGACCCTATAGAGGCTGCACGCTTATTGGGTCTTCCGTTAGTTGAGCTTGACGACAAGGACTGAGATACTAACCGATCTGGGCGGGGTTGTTGTAGCCGCTACAACAACGACAACAACAACAACAACGTCTACGATACCCTCTCACTGCAAAAGACGATTTCCAAGAATGATAGAATACATCGTGGACGATTTCAACAGCAGCATGGACAAGGAATGGGAGAAAATTCCACATATCGATTCAGACTTAAGGTATATACATACATACATATGCACATTAATAAAATTTGGTATGTGTCTATATGACAGCAATGGCTAGACTCTAGAGCATCGACTCTTTCACCAAGCATATACGTACATAAATACAAACATATCGTCGTTTAAAGTGCAAAACCGCGTATCAGCAAAATGCAAAACCGCGTATGTGAAGTTGTAGAAATTATCTTCTAGAGCGTAGAAACACTCATATTTCCAAATGGTTCTCTTTTTTATAAAGCAGTCGCATTTCTGGCTAGTATATTTCAGGCCGAATGGGTAAGGATTGAGCCAAGAGCTTGTGTGAGCAAATCCAATTTTTGGCAGCCAATGTCAGTTACTCGGTTTTGCAGAATGACGATAGGCGGTTTTGTACTTTAAACGACGATATGTATGTACTTGTATCTGTATGTGTACATTAGGCTGCACCTTGTTTTGCAACTTTGTCCTACAAAGCAAGACTCCCACTAGAAAAGTCTTAAAACGAAATGAGAACAAAAGGTTTGAGATCGTTTCTGTAAAGTACAACAAGCGAACAAAACTCTCAGAAACATTCTCAAGAAGAACAGAATGACAACGGAACTTTCGGGAACTTTTCCAATGAGAACAAAGTGAGAACGAAAGTATCGAGAACGTTTTCAGGAAGGATCAAATAAGAACCCAAGACTGGGGAAGGTTTTGCTACAGAACAAAACGAGAACAAAAGTT
>NW_023458555.1:16764308-16770137 GCF_013731165.1 Rhagoletis pomonella | reverse complement strand
AACTTTTGTTCTCGTTTTGTTCTGTAGCAAAACCTTCCCCAGTCTTGTGTTCTTATTTGATCCTTCCTGAAAACGTTCTCGATACTTTCGTTCTCACTTTGTTCTCATTGGAAAAGTTCCCGAAAGTTCCGTTGTCATTCTGTTCTTCTTGAGAATGTTTCCGAGAGTTTTGTTCGCTTGTTGTACTTTACAGAAACGATCTCAAACCTTTTGTTCTCATTTCGTTTTAAGACTTTTCTAGTGGGAGTCTTGCTTTGTAGGACAAAGTTGTAAAACAAGGCACAGCCTAATGTACACATGCAGATATAAGTACATACATATCGTCGTTTAGGGTACAAAACCGCCTATCGTCATTCTGCAAAACCGAGTAACTGACATTGGCTGCCAAAAATTGGATTTGCTCACACAAGCTCTTGGCTCAATCCTTACCCATTCGGCCTGAAATATACTAGCCAGAAATGCGACTGCTTTATAAAAAAGAGAACCATTTGGAAATATGAGTGTTTCTACGCTCTAGAAGATAATTTCTACAACTTCACATACGCGGTTTTGCATGTACATATATGCTTGGTGAAAGAGTCGATGCTCTAGAGTCTAGACATTGCTGTCATATAGACACATACCAAATTTTAATAATGTGCATATGTATGTATGTATATACCTAAAGTCTGAATCGATATGTGGAATTTTCTCCCATTCCTTGTCCATGCTGCTGTTGAAATCGTCCACGATGTATTCTATCATTCTTGGAAATCGTCTTTTGCAGTGAGAGGGTATCGTAGACGTTGTTGTGGTTGTTGTTGTTGTAGCGCCTACAACAACCCCGCCCAGATCGGTTAGTATCTCAGTCATTGTCGTCAAGCTCAACTAACGGAAGACCCAAGAAGCGTGCAGCCTCTATAGGGTCTGTCCACAGGGATAGAGCGTTAGTCGTGAGGGGTTATCCGGGCATACGAAGAGATGTTACGAGTCGTGAGGTGTCTCTCCGCATGCCGGACACTCATCGTACACGTCGCTATGCTAGAAGATTTTGTTTTCCGTCCGTTGCATTTCGTGAATCACCGCGTCAGCCCTAGGCTTCGCTTTTTCGACGACATGCACCAGCCGGGCAGAGGCTGCTGACTCTTAAAAGCGCGCAGCTGAATTCCCTCAAATCCTTGTGCTCTTCATTAAAGGGGACGTCAAACCCCTTTTTTTTTGAATCCTTCCATTGAAATTTGTCTTTGCGTAGCGGATTCCCAATTCTAGTGCATAGCCACAAATTGTCCTGGTTTCCTGGTCCACACTTAAATTGGCCTCGTTTTTTAATGAAGGTTAATACACCCAAATTTTTAACAGGTTTTGCTATGAAGCAAGTTCCTCATCAGGTACACGGCTGAGGGGTCATACATAAGTACTACCCAGTAGATAATTTCTGGAGCCAAAATCTAATCCAAGAGGCCTTTCTAAAAGTTATTCATTTCTCCTGAATTGTTTGTATGGAGCGGCACAAATAGAGGGGCTTCTGCTTTCGCTACTCAAAAACGAGCTTTCAGAAGGGCTTTTATAGGACGCGTTTTGAAGCAGTTCTTTGGAAGTATTCCTTAATTCATAATTTATTTAAGGTTCATATCAAATAGTTTTACTTAGACTTAAAATGCGTATCGCATCTTATTTGTAATGCTAAGTAATATAAACATACATATATGCACTTAAGTATATTTGCATAAATTGTAAATAGGAAACACCTTTCAAGGAAGCATGCAGGAAAGCACCTTTTTCAGTCCTTGTTGGGTAAGTCTTTTAGAATGGGTTCACTTATGATATCCTACCTAAATTATCTTCAGGGTGTGCATATACAAAATGGCGAAAATGATCATGAAGCGCTTAGTAGGATATGCGGAATTTTGCTAATGAACTTGAACTTATGGCAGCCCTACGGATTGTGCCATAAAACTACATTGCTTACCCCACGCCTCCACCTACTACAGATTCTGTTAAAACAGCTATGTTCAGACAGAAATGTCAAGTGGAGACCGCAAATTTCCACTGTTAAACCATATCTGTCTTGCCGAATTTCTTACCATCGCTGTCTTAATATCAGCTGTCATTTGGTAGTTTAGTCAGTTTCCATTTTACCACGCCATCTACGTTGGGTACAGATCGATCTGAATGGCTTGATGCCATTTCGAAAGTGATATGTTAAGACAGCAAGTTGCCCACATGAGAAAGCGGGACAAAGTTAAAACAGAATTTTTTTTAGAGATGTTAAGACACATTTAGTAGTAAATGGAGACGTGTGGTTATAATATCAGAATAAAAAAAATACTACTTATAGGGAATATATTGGCACCATATTCACTTGTATCTTCGTGTTTGATTTGGATGATAAGTGCCCTGGTTTATTATGGCAGCCCTACTTTAGTAGAACTGCTTGTTTTAAGGCCGAGGCCACGCAATGAGCGGCAAAGCGGCGAGCGGCTGAGCGGCTTAATTAAAACATATGAAATACTAAATATTGAAGTGGCCATACTCTGAGCGGCTGAGCGGAATTTTTGTATGGCGTCGCCCATTGCGTGGCCTCGACCTAAGAGAGGCGACCGCTTCTAGCTACACATCTGGTGAACATACGACGCAGAACCTCGCTGTACCGTGAAATAGGCTATGTCGGAATAGCTCTACTGAAGCTGCATGTGAACGCACGAGTCGGGATGCATGTTTGCTTTGCAACTGCAACTGCATACCCAGAAGCCCCAGTTTATGCTTTTTGCACTCCTGTATTTTTGAATATTGCTAGTAAAATTTTCGATTGACACATAGAGAATCTAAAATCAGAAATTTTAATATCTCCAGTAATCCGAAATTACGAATTTTCGCCTATCTCTGGCCACTGTGGGCCGTATATTTAGGTTTAATTCATTTCTCTCTGAGGTAAATTAATTTCAAAACAGAACCGTAGAATTGCATAAACCAGCTCCCGCTAGAGGATGTGAGCTTCATATTTAGAAAGGATCGCTAACAAGATGGTACCAAATATTTGTTCTTTATTTTTTAAAAAAAGACACTATACTCTGCCCATATGTTTCCGAATAAAGACATGGTAGGAGTTAAATTGGGTAGATTAGTTTTTCATCGATAGCTTGCAAGGCATTAGTGGCAATAGAAAAGAAATGGCTGAGTTGTTGGCATTTACGTGGAAATTTCATTTCTAATTTTCTTAAATCTAATTAAATATTTCGAATCTTTGCAGAATATATGGAAAAAAGTTTAAACAAAGTCTTAAATTTTACATGTTTTTCTCCTTTTTTGGTGATTTAGGGCCGTTTCTCAAAGAGGTTTTACAATTTATCTGCGCTTCAAACACATTTTTTCAGAACAATATTTGTGTGTAACAAGCAAATAAGTTTCAAATCCTACTTGTGAAGCGGCCCTTATTTACTCGTAGTAGAAAAACTATTTTTCAGGCGATTTTTTTTTACTAATTTTTGGAATGTTTCGACTTTGAATAGGGATACAAATATTTATTAACCGGCACAAAATTGAGAAAGTTTTGTAATTAGCTTTGCCAAATAAACACTTTCCTTTTTTTTAACTAGCGCCAACACCGTGCATATTAACATAATTTTATTTTTTTTTTAAGCAGTTCATGTATGTACATTAGGGTGTATCACTTTTCACAAAAACAAATGGGTACCGTTTTTCCATCGAACTTATACACATTATTATATTTTAAGACCTCAACTAAAATATTTCGGAAAAATATTACGAGCTGGACCGATTTCTAAAATATATCCACTTTTCGATTTTATTATAAATAAAATAAATTTGTAAAAATATTTTTTTTTTTCAAAAAAAAAAACCAATTAAAATGATAGAAGGGTATAAGTTTAAAAGGTCTTCATACAAATTTTTCAATATTTTATTAGCGAAATTAAAATAATGAGATTTTTAGATGTATTTTCAAATTGGTACAGCTCACTTAAATCTAAATAGTTTTCAACATATTTTTTGACGGGAGTCTTAAGATATATATAATAGATTTTATAATTTCGGTGGAAAAACTGCTACTTTTTTCTTGACTGGGCACCCTAATACATATGATTAATCTCACCATTTTCATTTATGTTTATCAACGAAAAAATATTGAGAGTACTCTTCTCTTTACCGGATAAACAAAAATATATACATATGTACGTGCGTGTGGGTGTACAGCGTGGCGACGAATAACTGTTACCCAGGTTTTTTTTAGAAATAAAAGGGTCCTTTATAGATTTTGCGAAAAAGGTATTTTATTGTTAATTTTCCACAGATTTTACTTTAGTTGTATTAATTAGTTTTTAAATTTTAATCCCTATTTACATTTGGCAGCAGTGTAAACTTTGAAAGAAAAGTTAATTTAGCACGCAGGCCTTCGTCAATTAATTTATTCCATATCTTCTGTAACCATAGGCTAATTTTCTCCATTTTGAGTCCCTTATACTTCCCCTTCTGTCTAGCATAAGGCCTCATACTCAAAAATCCAATAGACTCGGAACTGGTGACTAGGACGGCCATTCATTCGAACAACCCTATACAGTTTTTCTCTTTTTTTGTCTTTTTTTATACATACAATGCCTAAGAAAAAATACACCTGAAAAAGACTTGCGTGCCAAGTGAACTTTTCTCTCAAAGTTTACACTGCTGGCAAATGTAAATAAGGGTTAAAATTTAAAAACTAATTAAAACAACTAAAGTAAAATCTGTGGAAAATTAACAATAAAATACTTTTTTCGCAAAAGTAATGAAGGACCCTTTTATTTCTCAAAAAAACCTGGGTAACAGTTATTCGTCGCCACGCTGTATATTCACATACACACATGTTGTCATTTATGAAATATTTATTTATAATTTTTCTACTTAGTAAGTACTTTTCCTATGTTTTCTATTTGGTAAATATTTGCGTATCTTTCGGGTTTAAGAAAAAAACCAATATTTACAATTGCAAAATTGTGAAATTAGCAAGGCGGGCGATGAGCCGGGCAGATAAAAAATATACTATACACATATGTATGTACAAACGGACATAAATATGTACAAGTATATAACGGGTGATTTTTTAAGAGCTTGATACCTTTTTTTTAAAAAAAAACGCATAAAATTTGCAAAATCTCATCGGTTCTTTATTTGAAACGTTAGATTGGTCCATGACATTTACTTTTTGAAGATAATTTCATTTAAATGTTGACCGCGGCTGCGTCTTAGGTGGTCCATTCGGAAAGTCCAATTTTGGGCAACTTTTTCGAGCATTTCGGCCGGAATAGCCCGAATTTCTTCGGAAATGTTGTCTTCCAAAGCTGGAATAGTTGCTGGCTTATTTCTGTAGACTTTAGACTTGACGTAGCCTTACAAAAAATAGTCTAAAGGCGTCAAATCGCATGATCTTGGTGGCCAACTTACCGGTCCATTTCTTGAGATGAATTGTTCTCCGAAGTTTTCCCTCAAAATGGCCATAGAATCGCGAGCTGTGTGGCATGTAGCGCCATCTTGTTGAAACCACATGTCAACCAAGTTCAGTTCTTCCATTTTTGGCAACAAAAAGTTTGTTAGCATCGAACGATAGCGATCGCCATTCACCGTAACGTTGCGTCCAACAGCATCTTTGAAAAAATACGGTCCAATGATTCCACCAGCGTACAAACCACACCAAACAGTGCATTTTTCGGGATGCATGGGCAGTTCTTGAACGGCTTCTGGTTGCTCTTCACTCCAAATGCGGCAATTTTGCTTATTTACGAAGCCATTCAACCAGAAATGAGCCTCATCGCTGAACAAAATTTGTCGATAAAAAAGCGGATTTTCTGCCAACTTTTC
>NW_023458555.1:16753230-16764208 GCF_013731165.1 Rhagoletis pomonella | reverse complement strand
CCATATAACACACAATTTATTTTTAAATCAAACACCTTGGAAAAAAATCTATACAATCAACCGCAATTTTTAGCTATTTGAAACTTATACTTTGTTCTAATAGAATTCAATGGGCTACAAAACTGCATACTCAGGTTATTTATAAGAAATCTAATTAAAAAAGTTGGAAATTTTTACGAAAGTTTGTTGATTTTTTTTTCAAATATTGCACAAAGTTGTAAACTTAGGTTAACACGGGTTTTGTTAAAGAGTGAGCTATTTTTTTTTATAAAAAAAAACAAAAATTAAATAACAACAGAAATAATATGTCACAACTTGTCAAAATGTGTTGCGGCTATAATTATTTCGACCATTGTTTTTTGTTCGAAAAGTTATGCGAGCGTTACTCATACGCCATGGCACACACAGTAATTCGCTTCATGGCAAATAAGTACGAATTTTGTACGCATACAGTTAATACGGTGCGAAATATTTAACATCAGTCACCGACTATCTCTCGCGTTGAGCAGACGTCTCTCTTGCTACGGATTTTTTGGTTACTGATTTTGCGACTTCTTGCTGATTGCTTGAGGCACACCAGCGTAGTGTTCAACTGTTCTTTTCCATTAAAAGATTAGTTTTTCTTTTACTCGCGTGTGCAAGTTTTATTTTTTATTTAAGTAAGTGATTTTGTTTCCAATTTAATATGGCCCCTGGGCCATATAATTTAAGGGCAAATCGTTTTGCCCTGCTGGATCCTGACCCTGACCGAAAAAAACGGAAAACTAGTTCATCTTCCACGATGAACCCTTTCCCCATGTTACCCGAAGTTATAGCCGACGACCCAAAATTTGTTGTTGTTGAGTCATCTGACAACTCCAAACCAATCTCATTATTCTCCCCTTTTGCTGTTCATCGAGCAGTAAAACAAATAAGTAGCGAGGTTCACTCAATTACCGCTCTTCGCGATGGAAAACTACTGCTTCTCGTCAAGAATAATATTATTGCGCAAAAGTTCATTAAAGCCAAGCAATTGGGAGGAGTTTGTGAAATATCGGCTTCTTTCCACGAATCTCTCAATCATGTTAAAGGCACTGTGTTTGCGCCTTTTTTAAATAATGTACCGGATGAAGAAATCGTTAATGAGCTTAGCTCACAGGGAGTTGTATCAGTTTTTAAATTTAAAAAGAATGTTGATGGAAATTTGAAACATTCAGGTGTAGTGTTATTAACATTTAATCTATACAAGTTGCCCAACAAGATCGACATTGCTTGGTCCAGATTTTTGGTAAGAGAATATTTCCCCACACCTATGCGCTGTAAATCTTGCCAGCTACTTGGACATACCACAAAACGTTGTAATCGCTCCCCTGTTTGCGTTAACTGTGCTCTGCCCCCTCATTCTCCGTCAAATTGTACTCGTACATTATGTGCTAACTGCAAGGCTGACCACTCATCTTCATCCAAAGAGTGCACTAAATTTATTCAAGCAAAAGAGATTATCAAAATTAAAACTATTAATAAGTGCTCAATGCGCGAAGCATTGAAATTATATAAGGAAACAGTTGCCCCTCTTCAGAGTGGAGTCACATTTGCCAACGTCATATCCAATTCTAGCCAACAACAAAATCCCATTAAACAAAAAATATCCAAATCAACAACAACAAACAGTAACTCGACTTCTACAACTAATTCAAATCGTATCAATATTAACACCAACAAAAAATCCGATGAATCCAACAACAAAAATAATAACTCAAATCAACAACTCTCTTTAAATTGCAATGATACAATACTTATTTCCCCTTCTTCAACAACTCAATTTCAAATAATCCCACCAACACAAGAACAAAACAATAATATTTCCATTAATTACTCTTCAATTTCTCCTAATTCAGCTACTCTTGATTCTCCACTCTCACCCCAACTAAACTCTCCAACGCAAGCAATTACACCTAATTCTCCCCCTTCCTACTTAAACCCCATGTTTGTTCCACTTCCATCTCTCTCCAAAGTTATTGATAGTCAAGATTTTTCAAACATAGATGAGGAAATATTGTAAGCAGTTTCACTTAGCCACGTCATTTATCTTCAACTTCCCACACATATTTATACATATGTACATTTTTGTTATTGTATCTGTTTTCTCCCTTTGCATTGTTGATGTCGTTAAAAATTATTCAATGGAACATCAACGGGTATTTTAACAACTACAACGAATTATTGTTATTAATTAACGAAGAAAATCCAGATATAATATGCATTCAGGAAACACACTTTTCACATAATACAAATCCAAATTCTATTTGTTATCCTAAAGAATACATAGGATATTTTTCAAATTTACCTAATATTCAAACCAGTAAACAAGGTGTTGGTATACTAATAAAACATTATATTCCACATAAGGTTATTGATGTCATAACTTCAATATCCACTACAGCCCTAAAAATTAATTTGAACTATTCCTTTTCCTTAATTAATACTTATATTCCTCCACATCAATACTTTTCCGAAATTGAACTTAATTATTTATTTTCCCAATTCTCTTCCCCTATTTTGTGGACGGGTGACTTTAATTCGTGGAGCCCTCAATGGGGCTCAAAATATTCCAATAGCAGGGGACTGGTAATGGAAAATTTTATTCTCCATAATCAGCTTGTAGTGCTGAATGACTGTTCACCTACTCATTTTTCTACTCATTCTTCTTTTTCTCATGTCGACCTTTCGCTAATTTCTCCCCAACTTAAACCTCGTACTTTTTGGAATATCTCTTCTATTTTAAGAGGTAGTGATCATTTTATTATTTCTATTTCTATACAAACCAATTCTTACTTTGAAAAAATTAACCATATACCTAGATTTAAAACTGAATATGCAAACTGGAAGTCGTATCAATCAGAAATAACCAATTTGTTAGCTTGTGATAATTTGTGCCCTTTTCAAAATATTAACAAAGAAGTAGCGGTCTTAACTAAAGCAATACGTTCTGCGGCCAATAAATTTATCCCTCAAACAAAACGAAGATTTTCTAGAGCTTTTCCTGTTTGGTGGACTAAAAATCTACAAAATCTCCGTAACCAAAAGGTTGAATCTTGGAAGGTTTACAAACGGTGCATGTCTGACCTAAATCTCTTAAATTATAAAAAATCAAATGCAATTTTCAAAAAAGCTGTAAGAGAGTCTAAAAAACTAAGCTTTGAAATTTTTACATCTCAAATTTCCCCATTGTCAACGCCAAAAAAGATATGGTCGGACATTAAATCGTTAACCGGATTCCGACAAAATACTATTAGAGCTATCATATCCAATAACGATGTCGTTACAGATTCTTTTAACATCGCAGATTCCTTCTCACAATTTTGGTCTAATTATTCTAAGGATGACAATTTTTCTGATGAATACATAAGAGACAAAAATTTTTGGCTTTCTAAAGAATATACTCCTTCAAACCTTTCTGCATCTGCTAAATACTTAGACCAAGATTTTTCTCTTTCTGAGGTTGAATTCGCTCTGCGTCATGCTAAAGGTAAAACGCCAGGGTCTGATAGGATCTCCTATCCAATGCTGTCGAATTTACCTGCTGTGGCCAAACTAAGACTGCTAAATCTATACAATAATATTTACAACAAGCATTTGTTCCCACACGTCTGGAGTTTAGCCACTGTAATTCCAATAGTTAAGCCGAAAAAATCGCCTTACCACACAACTTCTTATAGGCCAATATCTCTGCTATGTTGTATGAGTAAAATATTAGAAAAAATCCTAGCGGTGAGGATAATGTGGTTCATTACGAAAAACGGCTTTATTAGCCATAATCAAACAGCTTTTAAACGTAATCATAGTACTATGGACTCACTTATACAACTCCAACACTACGTTTCTGACTCCCTTAGTACAAAGAACCACGTCAGTATTCTAGCAACTGATTTTGAGAAGGCTTTTGATCGTGTGGGAATACATGCCGTGTTGAGTCAGCTTGCGGCTTGGAAGATTGGTCAAAAAGCCTTTACATTTGTAAAGGCTTTTATGACAAATCGCCGGTTTCGCGTTCGTGTAAATAACAACTTTTCTGAATCTTATTGCCTTTACAATGGCATTCCACAGGGGTCACCCCTTTCGGTTGTTTTATTTATAGTAGCATTTGATAAGTTAAACGAGATATGTATGAATATAAAAAATATTAAGTTAACTATGTACGCTGACGATGCCATAATTTATACTAATATTAAAGATCCCCTACTTGTAAATAGTACTTTTTGTAAAGCTCTTAACGAGTTTAAAAAATGGGGACTACAGTCTGGGGCATTATTATCTATCCCTAAATGCAAAATACTACATATCTGCAAAAAGAAAAATTGTATTTTTCCTCAGTTAAATTTTGAAAATAATATTATAGATAGAGTCAATAACTTAAAGATTTTGGGTGTTTATTTCGACCAGAGATTTAATTTTCGGCACCAATGTTGTAATTTAAGAAAAAACCTATTGTCAAGACTAAATATTATAAAATATTTATCAAGCAAACGATCTTTTGTTCACACTAACACACTATTAAATATTACTAGAGCCTTGATTCTCTCTAAAATTGATTACGCCTTGCCCATTTTTGGATGGTGTGCTAACACTAATATTAAACAGCTAGAAGCTCCATATCATGCTGCAGTTCGCCGTAGCATTAATGCGTTTCCAACATCCCCAGTCAAATGCATCCTTGCTGAAAGTGGATTGCCTTCAATAAAGGAAAGAATTATTGAATCTACGATGCAGCTTATCCCTAAACTATTTAGCTCGTCTAACGGTGAAATTTTTAAAAATTTGGTAGCAGTTTTTCGTCACAGACGGTCCTTTAAACTTCACTCTACTCTTCGTCGTTGTGTCGTTTACGCAAGGAGTCTTCGCATTTGCCCTCCTAAAAAGCGTTCTTTAATCAACAATCAACCCGTATGGGTGCTGAATGAGAACTCCATTAACACTTCTCTACACGATTTGAAAAAATCAGAAACCAGTCCTCTGGTCCATCAGCAAAAATTTTTGGAACTAATGAACGAATTGACGTCCCTTAATTATTCTGCAATATATACGGATGGCTCCAAACGAATGAATACATCATTTGCAGTCGTTACTAAAGACGGTACAACTATATCCGGTGGCGTTCTACCAACTTACTCATCGGTGTTTACAGCTGAGGTATTTGCAATTTACAAAGCTATGGAATTCGCTGTAAAAAACCAAGGGAGATTTGTCATTTGCTCGGACAGTTACTCCGGTTTAAAAGCTGTCCGTAACATATACAATTTTACCCCACTAGTTTCTAAAATCCGTGACCTGTGTGTAAAATATAAAAACAAAATCAAATTACTCTGGGTGCCTGGCCATACTGGTATAATTGGAAATGAATTTGCCGACCGTGCCGCTCGTTATTTTGAAGATGCTCCTACATTTCAATTTATGTCCCTAGATCCCAAAGACTTAAGAAAGCATATTCAACGCCATATACATGCGAAACGGGGTTCAGAGTGGCGTATTTTCGCTCACAGATATGCAAGTCTCAACCCAGAACGCAGCAGAGTAATATATCCCAGCAATATTACTCGTCACCAATCAACAATTTTTACACGCTTAAGGATCGGCCATACCGACATCACGCACAGACACTTACTCACCGGAGAATCTCCAGCTTCCTGTCCGTTTTGCTCCAGCGTTGCATCAGTGGACCACTTCCTCAAGGACTGTTTAATTTTAGAGAGTTTCAGGCTAAAACATTTTGGTTCTGTAAACCCGTCCAATATTTTAAAAACTATATCTCATTGTAATATATCTACTATAAATAATTTCATAAAAGACTGCAATTTACGCTTATAAAACACTACACTCAATTTTTCTTTTTTTTTTTGTATATTACTTAGTTGTAATTTTTATAAATAATATGTATATTTAAGCTATATTTTATTTTCTCATGAGAAAATATTTCAAACAGTGAGTCGATGGCCTTAGCAGCTTGTACTCTTTATATACATTAAGTTTTGTATTTTGTATACTTTGCTTAATAAAGAATAATAATATTTAACATAAAACAACTGTTCTACTAAGTTTCTGAAACATACTGAGCAAAAGGCTACGCTAAAAGTAATGCAATTTTCCTATACAAGAAGCTTTAACTTGCAGCTTGGTGACATTAGATTTAATCCTTTATAGACGCATTTAACAAGTATATTATTTGCAATATAAAATCCATTAAAACTTTAACAGCATTGTAAGCTTTGCTGCATTATATTTATGGGAAATACACGTTTACATACATACATATTTTCTATTAATATTTTCCACTTTCCCGTTTATTGACCCATCTGGAGCGTTCCTCTACAACAGCGTAAAAGTAACTAAAAAATGTATATGTTTTATTTAGTAATATTTCGTTACTCTGCTTCAGTGCACCAAAGGCGAAGGTAGAATGCACTGGTCGCAATGCTTCGGCTCCCTTAGGGGAAATCGAGCAAACAGTTATGAATAGGATATTAAGGAGTGGCGCGCATACGAGACGTTACGCTGCTGGTCAGCAGCAAGTTACAAAAAAACTATAATGAAAAAATTAAATTTTTATTAAAATCAAAAAAAAAAAATATATATATATATTTACATATGTATGCAGAAACTCTACACCAGCTGTGCATATTTGCTGGCAGCGATAGTAGTAGCTTTTGAATTTTAAATGCGGCAGCCATTGGTGATTTCTACACTTGACTGCACCGTTGTGCGCTTGACATGCAAGCAATGAAGCAAGGTGGACATTTTGTAAGCGGCGCGTGTTGGGTGTGCCAATAATTTATGCACATTAATATGTATAAGTTCATATATATCCGCAACATCTATATTTAAATATACAAAATAAAATATTTGTAATATAAAATACGTTACTCAAATGCACTTTAAAAAATGTAAGCATTCACAAATTTAAAGTAAACTAACTGTATGCCAAGTTGCTGCATCTGTAAGTACTTAATTGTTGATTGCTAGCCATGGATCCGATGACTTTAGAATTTAATGCATTTCTTCCCTTACATGAACGTATAAATCTCAGTTTTTATGAGCATATAATGTGTAGCGCGCTAACGCACGTGTAAGTGAGGTTGCTTGTCTTCATGGCTTCTTAGATTGCGCCCCTTTTACACGTTCTTTGTTGGCCAAATGAAAGCGTGCATATTCGATATATGCATGTGTATGTGTGAGTTTTTTCTGTTAATCCATTTATGTTCTCGTTTTTTTTTACGACTATGTTGACAGTTTTATGTTCTGACCATTGCCATATCGTCTCGTTGATTAAGTGCCAGGAAGTTGCCTGTGGAGAGTTACAATTTGCAGTGACTGTATTTCTGGGGGTATTGAGTTCGTACGTTGCTAGCTGGTAGCAGGTGCTGCAGTCAGATGCTGGCCATATTACTTTATTGATTTAGAAATTGTACATATATGCACTTTCACTTAGACATATGTACATATGAGAAAGTTATATGGAATATTTTATTAAAATGGGCTCATATTTAACTACATACATAACTGCGTATATACCCTACAGAAAATGGAATTAATCGGCGATGACTCTGGGGGAATGGAATGAACTGTTCACTTTTGTTCGGGTATGTCCTATGAAGAGACTAATTGTTCCCCTTTAGACTCGAATGGGTATATTTAGACTATGCGACTGTATATATCAATTTTTAATAAATATCGATGAATTCCTTAGACACACTGCTAAAATCTGAAATTCCGGTACATACACACTTATAAATTCAAGGCAGTATTTAAGAAAAGTCGCCTAACTTCGACAATTTTTATGCGAGTGCAATAAATGAGGTATCAGTTTTATAGATTTATTTTTAGATAGTACTCCATATTTTAAAATTGTAGAAATTTTCGATGTTCATAATTTAAAAAATTTTGAGAAATAGGTTTCTTTGTTTACTTTACCCGATAAAAAGCTCAACAAGCCTAGTGCAACAATAGATTTTTATATACCATTTTAAAGGCCTATATATGCTCTGCTCAGATCATATTCGATCTTTGAAATTAAATTAAAAATAGTCATTCAAAAACTCATAAATCTACATACTCCTATTTTCTGACCTAAATCGATAGGTGGCGACCTCTAAATGACCTTTAAAAAATGTATAAAAATAGGCAATATTATTTCTCGTAAAAAAGAATAAAACTAGGGAGTAGGGTCTTGAAATTTCCAAAAAAAAAGAAAAGCATTTTCTATGGGCACCCTAATAGTTATATGTGGGCGGTATCACGCCCTTGTTCAATATTCTATAGTAATGATACTTCTTTTCAAGGGATTGTTGTTAGTATCAATTAAGAGTAAATTAACGTCCTTAAAGTTCGAAATATCGAAGTTTCAAGCATTTCTGAAATTTACCGTTATATGAGAAGTGAGCGTAATTTTGGTCTGATTTAAAAAATTTGCAACATTTTGCTTTTTTGTGGCAAGTATAATAACCGTACCGAGTATGGTACAAATTGATCGAACGGTTACCGAGATACACATATGTGGTGCCACGCCTATTTTCCAAAATTTTATCATAAACGTATTTTCTGCTAAAGAATTATTGCAAACGCCAATCTTGAATAAATTAGCTGTCGTATTTACTGATTTATCTAAGATTGTGTATTTCTCTAAATTACCATTATATGGGATGTAGGCGCGGTTATTGTCCGATTTAATAAATTTTCAGCTGTTTTGTTTCTTGTACCAAGGCCAAAAACTGCAACAATTGTTAAGTTATACATCTGTAATCACAAGTGTGCATGGCTAACCCCATTTTCCAAAAATTTAGAATATTCTTATTTTCTGTAAAAATTTTCGGAAAAATACCGTTATATGGGAGGTAGGCGTGGTTATTGCCCGATTTTGGCCATTTTAAATACCATCCGTCCTACGCTGAAAAGAAGTACCCACACCCAGATTCGTTAAGATATCTAAATTTTTAGGTATAAAATTTGTAAAAAAAACCATTGTATTTGTTTATTTTTGAACCTTAAATTCACAATTTCAAATCGATATAAAAAGGAAATGGGTGCCAACCTTTACAAATGCTTTGGTATTTAATCATATTTTGACCTCTCTTAATGCATGCAATTGGTCTCATTCCCATCACTTTTTGAGTGTTGCGCTGTGTAATTTTTATAACTTCAGTGTTGGTCAGATGGCAGTGTTTTGTTTCTTTAAGAAAATTAAGTAAAAGGCCTTATTTGGCAAAATATGTGAATCGATCTTGAGAGATCGATTTACTTTTTTACGATTTCTTCCTGCATCGATTATTACTATTTGATTCGAATCGATTCAAAAATCGATTTTTCTTCGATCTTAGTGGGCTTAGGCGATACACAAATGTGTGAATTTTGGCATAATATTTTAGGCTCATTGCTTCAGCTTGCAATATCCTTTTACTATGCTTAGGACAGCGGATATTTGGCGTCATTCTAGATAAGCATGCCTTCTAATTCGCTGCTTTCTTTACTGCTTACTCAAATTGGGTCTTAAATTTTAAACGACCATCAATCATTACCCCCCAAATATTTGATTTCGGGTTTTAATGTTAGTTATTGTTTCTGATCCAATACTGAGTGATATTGTCTCTACGGTCTTTCTGCTGCTTACCAACTAATACTGCCTCTGTTTTGTGATTTACGAGTTCAAAATATCTTGATAATAGCCATACCTTCACTTTCGTTATAGCTTCGCCATCTTTCCTTTCAATACCATATAAATACATATGTACAGATGTCTAAATTTCGATTTTTATATAGGGGCGGGGAAAGGGAGTAGAATTTACCTCGGTAATTTCAATCCGCCTCCCCTCGTCCCTGACCTCGCCACTGCACCCATCTGCACATACTTTCAAATTTCTAAATTTTAGCAAATCTGTGCAAGCAGAAACGTACATACGTGCATGAAAGTTGTATGGTGTAAAATATTTATCCATGTCGAAGTTCATTAAGATTTTTCAAAACTAATTAGGTATTCAGTATGCAAGCATGGCGTGGGTAGGTAACTTTTACTGTTGTTTAAATAATTTAGTGGTATTTTCTCTCAAGTAATTGAATTTAAAATTTACGTACAAAACGCCAGCATCCGAGTTGTATGAATTAGTAATCACATATTGCATTAAGAAATGCATGGCAATAAAAATGTCTTTAAATTTCAAGTGATAGTTTTAGATGTCAATTATATTACGTTAATGGCTTTTTCGAGTTTAGCTTAAATAAGGAAGATATTCTTAATTGAGTCCTTGTATACAATTTATTGTTTAATTAGTTAGGTTAAGTTGTTCAAAAATATTATTAGAAAATACTTATGTATATAAGGGGTTTTTATAAGAGGAATTAATTTTTGAAGTTTAAAATATTGATTGCTGTATTTAAAATTGGTATTTGTAATACGAATAATGTAAATTTCGCATCGGGACAGAATTTTTTTTTAACAGAGACCACCTCTAATTTTAACATTTATTTGAAAAAGCTCAATGAAATTCAATAAAATTAGCCGGCAACGCCATCTAGCGCAGACCTAATAAAAAACAAACTTCAAAAATGAATTCCTCGTATCGAAAACTTTGAAATGAGTATTTTCGCAGAATACTTTTCAGGAACTTAACCTAACTAAGCTATTAATTGTGTACAAGGATTCAATAAGGGATATCTTCCTTATTTCAGCATAACTCGAAAAAAAAACTCAGTACGTGTAGTCCCTACGCGCGGAAGAAGTGAAACTTAATAGAGGAAATTCCAGAAAGAAAGAAATCTGCGATATACATACACATGTACTTATTTTCTAATATACGTATATTATTTCATCTTCATCTTCATCTTCATCTTCATATTCATCTTCATCTTCATCTTCATCTTCATCTTCATCTTCATCTTCATCTTCATCTTCATCTTCATCTTCATCTTCATCTTCATCTTCATCTTCATCTTCATCTTCATCTTCATCTTCAAC
>NW_023458555.1:16750988-16753130 GCF_013731165.1 Rhagoletis pomonella | reverse complement strand
AAACGCATGCGTTGAAACCGTTTTCAAGCAACGTATAAACGGGGTAAATGAATGTCTTGCTCATTTACTCTAGCGCAAGTTATATGTATATATATATATATATCAATATTTGCATTCGATTGCATGGTAAATGGTGATTGTCCAATGACGGATATATGCATGTAAATACAGACATACATAAACACATACAAACATATGTGTATGCAGTTTGTAAGTGATGACTATAAAATGAAAATCAATAGCTATGAAAAAGTAATAAACTACAAATACTACACTAAAGAATACCGGGCGAGAGTGATCGAAAATATGCAATAACACAATAACTATTCAGATAGTCAGAGTTTAAATGCATGTATGTATGTATATTAGGGTGCTTCTTTGGCGACTATTTTTCTTTCAATCCCATCGAAATTTTGTGGGAAATACCTAAAAAAATTGCCTGCAAATTTGGGGTTTCGACATAACTTCCACGGACATAACTTCCATCGAACCGTGACATAAGTTCCATGGAAGTTATGTCGCGAAATTACTGCAATCCATCGATTTTTGGTCCATGGAAGTAAAGTCTGACATTACTTTCACAGATGTGTTTAATGGAAGTTATGTCAAACATAAGTATATTAAATGAGCCGCTCACTGGACAAATTGATGAACGCGACATTTTAAAAAATCATAAATTATAGTGCTCAAGCTGGAAGTCCGGCGCCAAATTATTAACGAAAATTTCTTCCGGTTTACTTTCGCTTCCAATTTCAGAAGAGGATGCTATTTCCACCCAACTTTTTTGAGTTAACCAATCAAGAAAAAAAAGTAAATGCCACACTGAGAAGTGAAACTTACGTTGCATATCTATTTTGTCTCATAACCAATACATATACATATGTACATATCGTCGGTCCCTACGAAGAGTAGCACATTTCACTATTCGCGTGGAAGACTAGCACATTTCACTATTAGCGTGGAAGACTAGCACATTTCATTATTCGCGTCGAAAAGTAGCACATTTCAGATTTTTGCGTGGAAGAGTAGCACATTTCGTTATTTGCGTGGAAGACTAGTACATTTCAGATTTTTGCGTGGAAGACTAGCACATTTCAGATTTTTGCGTGGAAGACTAGCTCATTTCGTTATTTGCGTGGAAGACTACCACATTTCAGATTTTTGCGTGGAAGAGTAGCACATTTCGTTATTTGCCTGGAAGACTAGCACATTTCAGATTTTTGTGTGGAAGAGGGATACGCAAGGCAGTTCATATAAGGTTGTAGCAGCCGTTAAAAAAAAAAAGTTACATAAATATGTATGTTTATACTATAATTATTTTTCTTCGGTCATGCTGAAAGTTTAGTGTTGTATATGGAGCCTTTTGGCCGGTTATTACAAGTAAAATAAACGTTTATTTTTCCTCCTACACCTGTCGACATTCGCGTCTTTCTCAGGGAATCTTTATTTATAAATAAATACGAAAAAACATATACATACAGTATCATATCAAGAGGACCCCGTTTCAAAGTGATATTATTTATGTTATGTTTATTTATTTACTTAAAAAACCTTCAATTAAAATAAAGTTAATTCTCTTAAAAAAATCCATTTTGGCCCAAGTTTAAAGCCCAGGAGAATACTAAAAAAACTCAACAAATTTTCAACAACGCAAACGCAAATGAAATATTTTCCTTCGAAGAACTGTCCAAATATTTACATTGGCAAAAAATTAAGATATCACATGTACGGAAAATTACAATAAAAAATAGCAAAAATCAAGTAGACATGGCAGTAAAATACGACTTTATGCAAAGCGAGGAGAAGTTGAACCTAATGAAAAAAAAAGTTCAATGGTCAACCATGAAACACTGTGAATTGCCTAAAGCTTACAAGGGAAAAATACCTTTAAAAAAAAGAAAAGTGGATGATATTCAACAAATGATTAGTAAACGGTATATACCGTCTGAATTTCATGATTTTCATAATACAATTAAAGAAATATAGAATAAACGTTTGAATTTTCAATATATATTATGCTTTTATGATTTACTTTAAACCGGAGATGTGCAGTTTTCGCGGCTTAACAATCTGAAATATGCTACTCTTCCAAGCGAAAATCTGAAATGTGCTAGTCTTCCACGCAAATAACGAAATGTGCTA
>NW_023458555.1:16749879-16750978 GCF_013731165.1 Rhagoletis pomonella | reverse complement strand
GTGCTAGTCTTCCACGCAAAAATCTGAAATGTGCTAGTCTTCCACGCGATTAGTGAAATGTGCTAGTCTTCCACGCGAGAATCTGAAATGTGCTAACTACTTTTCGACGCGAATAATGAAATGTGCTAGTCTTCGACGCGAATAGTGAAACGTGCTAGTCTTCCACGGTAATTTGAGATGTGCTACTCTTCGTTGGGAGCGACGATATGTAGTACATACAAACAAATATACATCTGCTTTTGCTTAAGATTATATTTTTTGTGTTTTTTATAATTTTCTATTCGTTCTAATTATATTTTTGTTATTTTGTTTTCCTTTATCTTCATTTTTATCGATAAAAAATATCGATAAATATTCGATAACAAATTCAATAAAAATATCGATAACAAAATCAATAGCAATATCGATAAATAATCGACAACGAAATCGATAACAAAATCGAATAAAATATCGATAAATATTCGATAACAGATTCAATAACAAAATCAATAGCAGTATCGATAAAAGATATCGATAGCAAAATTGCTAGAAATATCGACAACAAAATCGATAAAAATATTGAAAAAAATTTATAAAAATATCGATTATTATATCGATAAGTTCCGAAAATATCGATAGCAAAATCGATAACAACATCGATAAAAATATCGGTTATTATATCGATTAGTCCCGAGAGTCCTGAAAATCTCTTAAATGAAAATAGTTCCCATATTGAGTCTCTGTGTCTCTATCCTCTCTTCTCTATGATTACCTTTATTTTAATCTTTCTTGTTCTTTATATTTGTCCTTGTTTTTACATTTATGTTTATCATTTTCTTCATCTACATATTCCCCTTCACCTCTGCCCTTATATAAGTAAATTGTTTAAATTTACCTTGGTCTTCGTTTTTCATGAAAAAATTGGGTTTAGCGACTCGCAATTTCTCGCTGGTGGTAGTTAGAGTTCCGCCGAAATGGATACTTCTGTAGAGCATACAATTCTGAACAAACCCCACTATTGACCAAGATTGTACTATAAAATGCCGCTGAGCTGTAGAATTTTGAAGAAAATATTAAAGTTTACGTGTATTTTTATCGGGAAATATTTGCGCGCCTTGGT
>NW_023458555.1:16747160-16749779 GCF_013731165.1 Rhagoletis pomonella | reverse complement strand
ATCTTCATCTTCATCTTCATCTTCATCTTCATCTTCATCTTCATCTTCATCTACATCTTCATCTTCATGACGAATTGGCGTTTAACGCAGCTATTCGTTTTCTATACCCGTCATATGCTACCTGTACCGTGGCGTTAAATATTTATCGCAAACATAACGGAGCTATAATAATAAGATTTGCTTCAATAATTTGAGTTTAACTTTTTAAACAGGTGGCCACCCTCTTCAGGCACCTCAAAAATATTTTAATTGTGTTTCTGTAAGCTCTTTCTGTACTGTATAGTATTTTAAGCGTAAGACTTTTGTATAATTTAACTAAATTTGACTTTTGAAACAGGTGGCAACCCTCCTACATGTAGCTAAAAAATACAGTTTATTCGAAATCATTTCTTTTCATACCCATATTAGGATAATTCATTTAACTTAATAAATAATTTGAATTTGGTTTTCGTATATATGGCAACCCTTTAAACACCTAAAACTATATTGCACATCTACAGATCAAGCTCTTTCATTTGACACCTCATTTTTGAAAATCGAATGAACGATACAGATTTTATGACTTGGTGTTAAATATTTAACGCAACCCTCTGCGGCAGAGAAATTTTGAATTCGTTTATCTAACATGTGGCAACTCCTTTCATGAAACTAAAGCTATGTTGCACACCCGAAGGACAAGGCCTTTCATGTGACACCTCATTTTTAAAAATCGAACGAACGATACAGATTTTATGGCTTGGTGTTAAATATTTAACGCAACCATCTCGCACAGTCTAACCAAACCTAAAAAATTTTATTAAAAAAGTTGTATGTACTTTATGATAAAAGAGTCTTTAAAGATGAATTTTAAAAGCTATAGATATTCTCAGACTTGCACAAAAGTTTCACCTGTCTCTCAAATACAAAAAAAAAAAAACATCCTAACATACTTTTTGCACTTCAATATATTTTTACAAGACTGATGCTTCTTATTATTCTGCGTATTTGGTCTGAGACAAGAAAATCGTCAATTGCCTCTTTCCTTCGTGAAGTTGCGCCGTTATTCATTCCGAGTTGGCACAGGTCCTTCTGCGTTAGGTACGTCCATATCTTTTGTAGACTGATTCAATTCGAGTCATCATCTATGCGTACGACAAGTGCAAGTCAGCAAAAATTGTTGTACATCATACACGTCGACTGAGCGATATATCTTAGGAAAAATTCCAAATTTAAAATTTTTATCGGCACACTCGAAATTCATTCTAAAATTGTTATACAAAAGAAGAAATTAATGTACATATATGTATATTCGTGAAGCATGCTGTGGGAAAATATACCGCGGCAACATTTAATTCGGGGAGCTAATATTTATATAAAAGTCATTTCCCGATAATAAACAAACCGGTCATCTAAATTAAATAAATTTGTTGTCAAATGAAAGAGGGCGGAAAAAGCTTTTAAACAGAAATAACGAATATGAGTTTTAGGTTAAGGTGTGCGAGTAAACGTGCTGGCTCTGCTACGGGGCGTATACGTTACATACACAACTGCGGGTATATGAGCATGAGCTATTTTGACTTTTTTTAAGTACACGATATATTTTTTAAGTTTTCATTTAAATAAAATTTCTCAATGAAATCTTATTCTTTATGCAAAGCTGTGCCACAATTTTCGACCAAAAACACGTTTATGTCGAAAAAGGTAGCAACTCTCAAGATTTGCTCATGTGCATTTAATGTTAGGATTTTATTTATTTTTTATATAAAATCCTAAGTAAATATGTATCACACTTATCTTGGTCATCATCATCGCATTTTCCTTGTTTGATCGTTTAGCAACTTTCTTCGGCGATTTTGACTTGCGTCCCGGCTTCTTGCCGCTTGGTTTATAGTCACTTTGCTCATCGTCTTCTTCACCATCACCGCCCGCTTCTTCTTCGTGTTCTGCTGATATTTGTGGTTGTTTCTTTGGGCGACCACGACATTTTCCACGTGTTGCTACTGCCTTCGGAGTCTACCCAACTCAAATATAATATACTCTTGTAAAAAAGTATTTTAATACAAACTACAAATACGTATTTAATATTTTGTATTTGTTTTTTTAAAAGTTTGTATTTATAATACTTAGCATGTTTGTTGATCATATTAGAAAAATGAAAAAAAATAATGTAGATCCAACCGATCTGCAAAATGGGTCTAAATATTACACCGCAGTTCCCCCAACGAGTCTTCTCTTCAGAAGTTGGCGCGGTGGGAACACGCAGAAATCAGTTGACCACTTTCTGTGTCGACGACCGGGTCTGCAGTCAGCTCAACTTGAACTCCTGGAATCACGCGCCTGCGCCAGGTTTGCAGACATAGCGCACGTTGAACTCTTGCGTTTCCTCGATTGCAGTTGAGATAGCAAGTGATTCCTCTAACCGGGAAATGCGCCTCCTCCGTGGCACCTACGCGCTGAGGGCACCCCAAAGTAGAACTTTCACTTTCTATTTATCCAGTTAGACTTTTATCTTCCTAAAAAACAAGAAAAGAAAAGAAAAGAAAAGAAAAGAAAAGAAATTCTACGTTACGTCACCGCCAGTATCCGCTAGTCGACCGATTAATTGCCTTTTCGTTTCTGCTTGGTCTGTCCGACATTTTT
>NW_023458555.1:16723774-16747060 GCF_013731165.1 Rhagoletis pomonella | reverse complement strand
CAAGACTGGGGAAGGTTTTGCTACAGAACAAAACGAGAACAAAAGTTATTAGAACCTAAGGTTAAGAATTATACGGGCATCTGCATGTTGGGATGAAAAATCGTTTCAGTAAGAACCATGAATGTTAATTCTTAGCCAGAGGAAAACTGGATCATTTCGAATTCTACATCGTTTTCCATTAGCGTGAACTGTCCATTTATCGAAGAGTTGACCATCTTCTCTGCACGGCTCATGTCTTATGTTCTTCATTTACTTAATTTGCATAATTAAAGAACTGAAAGATTCTTTTTGGACTAATGTAATTGTTTAAGTAATTCAAACATTCTCTGTCAGAAAGTTCCTGAGACTTAAGTTCTCAAATTTTCTTTGGAGAGAAAGTCCCTTAGACTTTCGTTCTCGTGTTGTCCTTTTTCAGAACGTTCCGTTTGTTCCCATTTTATTCTCTTGCAAATGTTCCCGAAAGTCTTGTTCCCGCTTTGTTCTCTTTGGGAACGTTCTACAAGGTTTTGTTATATAAATCCCGTTGAGAATGTTCTCGATAGTTTTTTTTTCATTTCGATTTAGGTTTCTAAGCATTTTTTTTTTTGTTCTCGGTTCCTGATAAGTAATACATACACTGTACGGAAATTTTTATGTTCGAAATATAACAGCTAATCGGCCTAATACGTAAACATTATTTGGGCTCTAGATTTTTAGATAGCCGCATCGGAGCAATTTTGACCACTTTGTGAAAAATTTCATTGAAATCCTTAACTTTAAGGCCTTTGAGGCATATGCCTTTCCGTTAACCGATTTTAAAATTGTTTCACCAGGGCACGTTTTTATGACCAAATGAATATCTTTGGGGCAGTATTGCTTTGTGTGTCCATGCAAATAGGTCGCAGTCTAGTGTACATACATACATACATACATAACTACTGCCAATATATAAAAATTGCTTCACTTTGGAATTTTAGCAATTATTGCGACACACTTCTTAAGATTGCAAACATTTCAAATAAACTATTGATTACAGTAGCAAGTAAAATATTTCACTTCATATGAGCAGTAGAAATTACTGTAGCTTGAGAAGAGTTGTAAAGGAAAGAAATTAAAAATGCGCAAAGTTTTATTAGCCTTGGGCATCATATTAAATCTTGGCTAAGATAATTGTTCAACTAAGAGTAGTTACGGAACACAGCTACAGATTGCCTGAATATCTCCTCCATGATAAAGCTAAAAATCAATCCAACAAAAGCACTACTTAAGGCCGTTTTCTCAAGTAACCTGTAGGCTCACTTTATATTTAAAGGTTGCATTAAAATGTATGATTGTGTCTAAAGTAAAGCATTTTATTATCGGTTTTAAATTAGATTACAACCAATAGAAATGCTTAACTTTAGACATAGCTTTATTTTTAATCCAACCTTTAAATATAAAGTGAGCTTTAAAGTTACAGGTTGCTTCAGAAAACGGCCCTTAAAGCATTTAATATGAATTTAAAAAAACTAAATGTTTATTAAATTGTTAAATTATGCACATACATATATATGTATCCTCCTAACGGCCAGCATCATCAAAGAGAATTGCGACTTTTAACGTTTTGTACAACAAGCGTAAACAGTTAGAAAAACTCAGTGAGCGGAAAAATTTCACCACAGGCCAAGCAAAAAACAACGGTAAACAGAGTAAAGCAATATGATGAATTTTTGGGGGAGGCGTGTATATGTGTATGTGCGTGTGCCACAATTGAAATTTAAGCGAGAAAATTAACAAACAATTGCTACCCACAAAATGTGGCAATAAAGTAGCGAAAAAGTGTATAGTAATAAAAAATGGCTAAAGAGCCAAAGTGGGGCGTATTTTCCAAAAATATTTAGAAGCGTTAGCCGACAATGTGCTTAAATAGAAGCTGAATAGTTTTCGGTAATAAATTTAAGATAAAAAAATAATGTTAACAAGGAACTCTACATTTACCATGGGCGTCAGTTACTGTTGGAGAGGGTTTCAACCTTAGCACGTCGTTTAGGTTATGAGGTACAACCCGATAACTCATCAAAATTCAATAACCTGACTAATTTCGATAGCTGTGCGTTTCGAGGGCTCGATAAATATCGTTAACTCAAAAATTTATATATAACTCGATAACTCGATAAACTTTAGATACTTCTAAAAATTTCGATAAACTGGTTAATTTTGATAGCTCGATATTTCTCCAAAGCTATTGAAAAATTTCGATAGCGCGTTACACTCTAGTCACACGATAAAATTCGATAAGTGTTCTCTCAATGCATTACGGTAACTCGATAAATTTCGATAACTCTATAAATAATAATAATTCAATAAATATCGATAATTCCATAGATTTTTATAGCTCGATTACTATCCGTAAATTTTTTCAAAAAAGTTTCTGTCTACAAATTTCACAATAATAATGTAATTTGAATAATTCGATATGTTGCGATAACTCAATAATCATGGATAACGCGATAATTTTCAATAACCATAGACTTCAGACCAAGGAGCACCACTTGCTTAAGCCGGCGTTATTGCACTACACAACAGAAAATCAAAGTAGCTTCTATCCAGAATGCAATTGCATATGTATGTGCATAGGTATGTAGGCATGTCAGCTTCACCAGTGCTGCCGAAAGTACTATATACTATAGGAGCTTTTTACTACTACTTTGTTATTCAGACTTCCGTAGTCTCCAAGTACCGATTATACTACTATTTTGCGAGATAGTTAACTTTCTAATAAACTTTATCAAGTAACTCATATGATGTCGCAATGAACTCTGCTAAAGCATATTGATCGGAATGATTTCCGATGACACTTTTCCTTTCAAGTTTTATTAAAGTCTCTTAAGCCATTTTACAGCATTAATCAAAACTTACGACTGCAGTGATGAATTTATATTGGGTTTAAAACTCTTTTGCACTCTTGGGGGAAAAGCTGGCTTGTTGGTCGAAACACATAACGTGTGCATGAAAGAGCATTTAGAGTAGAGCTCCACAACTAGCTTTCCTGGCAGTGTGGCTTTTGGCGATGAAGCTGTAATATAAAACTTGTAGCAGAATAGAGCGCAAAGCTTGTTCTGGAGTTGTACATACATATGTATACCGTACTTGCGGAGGTGGGACCGAAGCACAAAATGGGGCCTGCAGTTTCATGTTCTTCAAGACAGGAAGGGCAAATAGGGTTGCCAAGTATTCGAACCCAATAATTTACACCTCACTCTTCAACACACCTTCTTCTTTTAAACCGTTAAGTGGCCTTAAGTTAAGTTAAAAAGAGCCTTAAAACATTTGGGTCCTACTCCCCAAAAATGCGTTTTTTACTACTCTGGAAAAATAGAAAACGGCCAAGTGTGTATGTAGCAAAGTAGTTGCTTGGCGGGATGTTACCAAATTTTGGCATACTCCATAAAGATACATATGTGTACATATCTACAACACATATATGTATGTATGTGTATTAGGGTATTTCACTCTCCATACAACAAAAATTATACCTACTGTTTTTCCATCGGAATTTAAAAAAAAAAAATATTTCGGAAAAACATTAATAGGCAGTTTCACGTAAGCAATTTAAATGCAAAATGATTTTTTTTTTTATTTGAATTTAATATGGAAACTGACAGAAAATGCATATGTATATCCAAATATCGAGTCTTTTAAATAAAATTAGTTTGTAATAATATTTAAAAAAAAAAATTAATTTAGCTGATAGAAGTGTTTACGCTAAACAAATTTTTTAACGGAATTAAAATACATAAAGAAATTTTTGAATTTATTTTCAAATTGGTGCAGCTTCTGCAAGCCTTAATATTTTTCCGAAATATTTTAGGGGAAATCGTAAATAATTATAATTTTTGTAAATTCACTCGAAAACCCGCAATTTATTTTTTTTTGGTGAGGCACCCTAATATACATGCATTTAACAGATGTTTAAATGCACCGACAAATAACAGACGTTAGAACGCCCAATACTCAAGCTTCAAATGTAGTTGCTGCTGGCAGAAATAGCAAAAGTGCTTGTAAGTTAACCTCTGACACAGGAATTTCATTTGGTGTGGCCTCAACAGTGACCAGAACAGTTGTTAATTTCAGATGGTCAAACAACAATGTTTAGCAACAACAATATAAACAGCAACCAATTTAGATTATGCGAGATATTCAACCACAATGGTTACCCTGTAGTTTAAATAACCACTGGCCAGTAGCCACTAGGTATATTACCCACTCTATCGCACTTATCCACTATGTACCCACTAGCTGGTGGCTAGTGACTAAATAGTAGCCCCTGGCACATGTGAAACTAACTGCAAACGGTTAAGTGCAGTAGCAGTAGACGAAAGAGGTGAGTTGGCTCGAGGCCTCGTAGCTTTAACTGCATTGCGCAAAAGGCATCAAATCCAAGTGAAACTTCCAGTGAGCGGCCAACTGCCTGCAAGTGAAAAATATATTTAATTCAATCAAATTTAAACAAAATGAATTTTGCATATCCTTTGCATGTCCTTTTTCATGCTCATCCATCGTTTCGCTTGCTTGTGTCGGACAGCAGCTTAACTCAGTTCAGTGGATTAATGTGACTTGCAAGTTTTATGAAAAGAAATTGTGAAAAGTGAGCTGCGCTGCATGCGGAAAAATGTGCAGCATACAAATGAGTTAGAGAGGGAGGGTGGAATAGGATGAGAAAGTGTGTAATGAATGGAAAATATTTATGCAGTTGGAAATTGCGATAAACTGCAACTGCAGTGGTATGGGATTGGAGTGGCTGAAATGTGTCAACATACAGTGACGGGCAAAACTGTAACATGGTGTAACACTTTTTACTTCAGTCATCGCTATCTTTCCAAGTTCTAACGACTTTCATACTTTTGTTGTACGTTATTATTGGTACACCTGTACTTCCTCTCTCATAATGTTTTGAAGTCAATCCAACAACAATAATAAAACCAGCAGACAAAAATGGAAATTAAGGCAGATGTTACAGTTTTGCACTCATATATTTTTAAGAACTTTTTAACAATTTTAACGTGAAAAAAGAACTACTAACACAATGTTCAGTACTCTTTTGCTTGTTTCAGTTCCTGGATGCGATTTGGCATACCTTATTTTTATCTCTGTAAAACTTCTGGAGGTATGTCCTCCATATATCCTTAGTTTGCTTTCACAGCTCATGTACTCGATTTTACGGACTTTGATACTTATTAAGCTGTGCTTTTAGTTGATTTCGCAAATTCTCGATGAGATTCATATACGGGGATTTTGGAGGTCATTTTAAATTAGCAAATTTTTGCTTTTGTATCTAGGCTTTTCGAACATGTACAGTGTGTTTTGAGTGATTTTTCAGCAGAAACTCTCATTTTTTCGACTGCATCTTGCAAATTTTGTTGAAATATGAACAGATACTGTTCCCTACGCATAATGCCTACTAACGGACCAACAAAATTTTTTAAATACGACCCCAAACAATTACTGACCGACCACTGTGATTCACAGTTTGCCTTACATGATGCGCATGGGCTTAATTTGGGTCTTTGATCCAATACCATGCCATCTGATTGAAAGCAATTAATTGAGTCTTGTCAGACCAAATAACCTTCAATTGAAACTTAAAAATATATTTTTTATTGCATTCTGAAAGGCCTAACATATCCCAATAGGCAACGGTCCTATTTCCGGGCGACACAGCAAAATGCTACCACTCTTGCACATATATTTTGGTCAAATTATCTTTTTTCTTCTTTTATGATGCCTTTGCGCCAATTTGGCAATTCGTCGCCTCGCTGTCTACTGATTTGCATTAAAGTTTAATACCTTAAGCGCTTCTGTAATAGTGGCTGCATCGCTACTTGCTGCTAAGTTCACAAGATATTAGACCTTAATATTTTTTGATAGACTTCCTTTGCCCTTGGGAACACTTTAGGCTATATTTTTTATCAATCTTAATATTTTCAAGTAGCAAACTCCACAATTTTTTGCCACTTTTCTGCGGTCCCGCCTTTCCACAGTAAATCTATTATTTACATTTATGGTTCCCGATAAACTATATTATTTACTGGTGATTACTTCTTCAATAAATTACAATACAGAAAAAAGTCATCTGACTTCCAACTAAGTAAAAAATAACTGTAAAATGCAAAACTGAGAGTGAGTGCAAAACTGTAACATTTGGCTTTATTTACATTTTTGTCTGCTGGCTTTTTTATTGTTGTTGTATTGACTTCAAATCGTTATGAGAGAGGGAGCAGGGATGTACCAACAAGAATGTACAACAAAAGGATGAAAGTCGTCAGAACTTGGAAACATAGCGGTGGGTGAATTAAAAAGTGTTACACCATGTTACAGTTTTGCTCGTCACTGTACATATGTATGTGAACTATTGTTATGCATCAGGGAACATAGTCTGAAGAAAATGGGCTAGCACTTTACATGGCAACTTAGAATAGAATTCTACTTAGCGCAGTTCAGCTGGCCTCTATTCCGATAGACGGTTTTGCAGACATCAGCTATATATTGCAAGGGTAAATAAGACTATAGTTTTTTGAAAAGAATCATTACAGTTCTGTGAAACACAACGGGCCTCGTCGTTCGCGACGTCATAACTGGACGCAAATAACCTCCAAATCAGAACTCCATAAAAATAAGGGGTGGGATATGAAGTATTTTATGTTTTTTTGAGCTTTTACAAAGGCATTAAACAAATACTTTGGATTAAAACTGTCGAAGATTAGACATTTGAACGAATCGGTCATCCAGGAACATCCGGGGTTTGTCCATCAGGACAACATGGGACCACACACATTTTCGTAAAACCGTAGAACAATATTCCAGCTGGTACCATTAGACTTGTTTCGCTCCCTTCAAAACTAATTGCGTGGAATAATGCTTCATTCACATAAGGTTGTACGGTCGAGCAATCCATGAAGGGTAAGGGTGTAAATGAAGCGTATTTCAGTGCCGTTGAGTACCTAGCTCCCTCACCTCAGTGCCGTGGTGTGCAGCTTAATGCCGTGGTGTGCAATGCAGAAAGCTATCCTTCTGGAGATAAACCTGTCTACACCAGAAACTTTGGATCAGAATCCGGCGGGTGTCGCATCAATGCTTCCTCCAAACTTAGGGTATTACGCGTATTCGTGGCAATAGCATGGTTTGAAGTCAGAGTCATCAGACTCTATTTTAATGGAGTCTTCTAGTTACCAGTCCACCGGCGGGAGTAACGGAGGACTTCTCACAGAATTGGTATCTGCTAGGGCTGTACGTTCTTTCTCTTAATCTTTTTCATTCGGCCGGTGAAAGACTTTTGCTCAGGGGCCTACCAGTAGAAAGGACCAGATATAGGATAAACCAATACCACGAAACCTCGAACGAGATACAGCATGAACGAGCAAAATGAAGCCTGCAAGCAATTGGCGTTTAACGTCCTATCGTGGAGCTCTAAATCGGTTCCTAGAGGCGACAATGATTGAAAATCTTGTACGGTTAAAAAACACGAGATTATAAGCTATTTACGCATACCGAGTCGATTGCTAGACAATTTCACTTACGTCCCGGTCGTTCTGGGACTCAATCTGAAGTCCCTTCGCCGTCGGAGTGAAGCGTTGTAGATGCGATTCAGGGCTAATAAAAAAGGCTGCTTTAAAATAGCTTAAGCCAACTCTTTAACCGCCAACGAGCTGGTCTACAAAAGGCAGAGGGCGGTAGATAATGCCGATGCCAAAGACGAGTACTCAGGCACTAAAAAAGAAATCTGTCCCGCAGCCAGGGCGAAGCGAGTATGCAGAGAAGCTGCAGGACTTGTTAAGGATATGATCTGCGTGAGGGGGTGAAAGGCATTCTCACCGGAAGCCATGGCTGGACTGAGGAGAGGGCTACTTCGAAAAGCCATAAACCCTCGGCGGTTAGATTTATCGTGTCAGCTGTTTACGTTCACGAGCAAACCCCCCGAAGTAAAGCTCTAAAGCGGTGTCTAGTGGGGACTTTACTGGCACTCGGCAGCACAACAATGGCAAGAGACCCTTAGCTTTTCACGGGTACCAAGGCGGCCAGTAGTCAACTCCATGACATCCAGGATGCGATTGAGATGGCGAGAAACGTTCGCCCCAAACGTCCTGACCGGACTCAGGAGAAGAATGCCTCAAAATACTCTAAGCCAACTCTTGAAAGCTCCAAAAGGCAGCAATCGGTAGATATTGCCGACGATAAGTGACCTTAGACCTCAGATTCTAATAGCACACCTAACTCTGCGCGGGCTCTGAAGGCTCTTGGTTTTTAGCGGTCATGGACAGCGGGCAATCGGAAGGGTATCTGACGGCAAAGTATTGGAGGTGCCTCTACCGGGTATATAAGTAGATATTTCGGAAATATCCTGGCTCTGTTCCTTTCGTATGCGATGCTGGCCTATAGCTTATTCCTCTTCTTATTTGGCGCTGAAACCGCCTAAGCGAGTTTGGTCGGGTTCAACAAAGCAGGTAGCTTGGCGTTCACTTAGTGGCAGCGCACCTACAAGCCGTGCATCAGGTGGCCTCAAGTCCGAAGGAACTCGTTCAGATCTCCAACGAAAAATTGCTAACCTTTGACCGGGAAGTACTGAAGAACAGCGGAGCAAGGTAGTAGGAAAGTTAGGTCGCCTTGGTGATAAACGTAGAATCTCACTCAGTTCTTACCGAAAGCAACGGAGCGCTTAGCTACGGCTTCTACTCAATTACAATTGCAATTTATTTTTGTTTGTCACTTACTTTTATTTAAAATTCAATTTTATTCCCTTTGTAGCTTAGCATTCTTCTCCGCGTTAAACCAGCACAAAATGGAGCGTAAAGTTCTGATGAAAACATATCATGCCATATACATAATTTAGAACCTGCTGTAGAATAACGGTGTTGTAGAAAATTGCCATGTCAGAGCGACTTTATGCAAAAAATGCAAAATGCAACTTGAGGAAATTGAGGTAAAAGCGAACAAAATGGGTTAAGCAGCTGCGATGATGAGTTTTAAAATGTAAGACGCTTTTGAAAAGCAAATTTTCAAAGGTATAATGATGATGCTTTCAAAGCACGAAAAGCGCTAGACGTTGAGCGGAACATTTAAGGTAAGCAGTTTTGAGCTGTGGCTGTTTGCTATCAACTATTACGTTGAGTGCAATCCAACTTCAGTTACAGGTGCCAGCCATCACTGCCGAGCCAACACAACGAATGTGGACTACGAGTAACTAAAATGCAAAAAACAAAGCAAAGTTAAAAAGTTGAGTTGAGCAACGAAGCGAAAGTTGCAATAGGGATGAAAAAAAAAAACAGGCAGACAAGTGGACGGGCAAGTGTTGAAAGAGTTAAGTTGCTATGCTAAGTGTTGGGCGAAACTATGCCAGACGCTTGCCGAGGTAAGTGCAATGGGCAGAGGGTGTGAAGTAATGAAAAAAAAAAACTAAGAGTGAAAATTGCTGTTACAAAAGTGAAACAGTGAAAATTACATGACACTGGCGGACGGCGAAAGCAAGCAACTATGTACATACAACTGTGCATTCAAGTGTATGTACCTATATGTGTGTGTGTGTGCTGATAGATCTGCTCATATTGCATGTTAACAGCCATTTTAAACTAGACTGTCAGAATGCCACCACAAACGAGTGGCATGCACTCTTATCGCAGCCACATGCCGCATGCCACATTACACACAAACGCATATGCGGGTACGCCATGAACAATTTCCCAATGGGCCGCGGAGAGTCAAATACGAATGTGCGACATTTACCTAAATACATACATACATATCGTACATAAGTAGATAAGTACCAGGAAATGGCAATTTTCTAAGTTACCGCCTCAACGCGTTACTCATTTCATATCGAACCAGCAGCGTATGGCAGGCAGAGTAGGCAGTTATCCAGCCAGCTTGCCAGTTGCCTGGTTGGGAGCGGGGTGGCTAAAGGTAACCGCTTTGGCAGATAATGGCATGGGGAGGCAAATGACACTGAGAGAGTCAACAATAACGGCTGCGACTGGTGTACACCGCGAGCGTTTTACAAGCGACAAACGACAACTCTAAAGTGCTTCAGGCGGCCGAGCAAGCTTGCCTTGGATACCGCATGTTAAGTAAGTGCGAGCACAAAGTGGGAGGGGCGTAGTCGTGGAGTGCCATGGCAGTGAAGTGGCCGGAAAGTGGTGGTGTGCACTTGTCACATACTCTGATGTAAGTATGTATGTACTGTTCGCCGTGTAGAACTTGCTGCAACTGAAATGTGAATGAAAAAAAGTAGCAATAAAACAGTTGTTTTTTTTTTTTATTAAAAACGTAGCATGTTGCTGTTGTCAGTGCCATCGCTTTCACTGCAAGTTACATGCAAGCAATTAAGAGTTGTTGGCGGCAACATACTCGCACAACGAAGGTGAAAAATTTAAGATTGCTCTCGGTTATCTTCTCCTGGCATACACTAATACACACGCATACATACACACATATACATTAGGGTGGGTTGCTTTTGTGTTGGGGGGAAAAATAAAGACCATTTGATTGTTTTGTAATAGTGATATTATGCTGTTTTAGGACTGAGCAAATAATAATTGACCCTGACGGATTAAATTAAAGCTTCACTTTAAAGCCCATTTTCTCATGTAACCTTTAACTTTAAAGTCCTTTTTATATTTAAAGGTTCCATTAAAATTTATAGTTGTGTCTAAAGTAAGGCATTTTACTATCGGTTTTAAATTGGTTTACAACCAAGACACATACATACATAGGTCAACTTTTCGATGAGCGGTTTTCCAAAAACATCGACGAAATGAGCTTTAAAGTTAAAGTTTAAAGGAATCGAAATAGATATAGAAAAATGTATACATAAATGATCAGAATGAAAAGAGAAGTCTATTAAGCCATGTCTGTCTGTCCGTCCGTGTGTCCGTGTACACCATAACTCGAGCAAAAATTGAGGTATCTCAACGAACTGCTCCCAGTAGACTAATCTGCAGTCTGCTATGGGCAGGACACTCGCAGAAGATATCCTCCACTGTCTGCTCCTGCGTTCCGCATTTCCTATCGTTAGTCAGAGCCAGTTTATAGGCATGCGATGCCAGCAGGCAACGTTCAGTAAGAACACCCACTAGTAGCCTAGCGTCTTCCCTCTTAAGAAAAAGGAGAAACTTCGCGAGCTTTGTGTCATACGACCCCGAACCCAGTACAGATGGACGTTACTATTGATATGTAGCAAATTCATAGCTGCTCTGCACTCCACTACACTTCTAGAGGAAATACTGAGGGATAGTAGCGCCTTTATTGCAGCCTGACTGTCTATATACAGATTCACCTGCTTGTTTCCTGGAGTGCTGTTCAGTAACTCCGCCGCCCTCGCAATGGCAAATGCTGCAATCGTTTGGCAACTTATAAAATTTGTTGAGGCCGAGCTCCGCGCATACGACTGCCGCTTCTATGCCCTTCTTCACTCCTCATACGAAACCAGCGCATTAAACAGACCCCCGAAATATTAATGTTGTTCTGGTCTTATTTTGTCTGTGGACGAGCGAAATAATAAATAGAATAATCTTTAGATACTTTTGTTGAAAAAATATAAATTTATGGACAATGCTAAACTATAGAGATGTAACATTAGTTGTTCGATTAAATCAACCAATCCGTTTTTCTTAACCTTTAATTCGTAGCAAGGGTTCATATTTTCCGACCAGTGCGATGCGCCGGCTCTTGCAATTAAAATAAAAGTTTAAAATTTTGCAGACTTATAATTGAACTCATAAAACAACATCTTTTCCGGATGACAAAAAGATTAAAGTACATAAAACAAAAATTTCGACCCGCACTAATAAACACACTTATAAAAGTGTCCCAGCATATCGCCAGCGTATATGTAGATGTGCCAGCAAATGTACTCGTTCAAATCCTTATGTAGGTCGCTTCTTGTGTCTACTCCCTTGTACCTTTTCCTGTTTAAAGCTTACAGTTAGCGGCTGTAGCAGCAACATTAAGAAGCAGAGCGAAAATCTGAAAGCAAACAATGAAGATTGCTGTTTCCGCAAATTAGTTTTGAATTTATGATTTTTTTTTTCTTTGTTTGCTTTATGCAGCAGGTTAATTGTGAATCTCGGAACTCCATGCGCAGACCATTTTTGTATGCTTTGCAGAACTTATGCTGGTGCGGATGTTCTTACCCCTGTGGGGAAAATCTCTAGTTCTGAACTGGTGCGCTTCTAGTACATTTAGACCCAGTACTGGTTCGCGATAAATCTCATTCGCATGCAAGCAACTGGCGAATTTAACACGGCGATGTCCTAGGAAGTGTCAATGGCCCCCGCTGCATCCCTTTTTCGATAGTTCTGAACTAGTCCTAAATTCTATAGTTCCGAACCAGTTCTAAAATCGACAGACGAAAGAAAGGGTATCATGATTTTTCAATCATTTTGGTTCTTCCGTGTGTGCGATTTTAAGTTATTTTGGAAGAAATGTGTTTTCAATTTGAAATTAAATTTGTTTGAATGATTGTAAGAAATGTACGTTTACATACCTTTAGCTGTACCTGAGTTTGCTCGCTGTTATTTCTTAGATTCCAGACTGTCCCAAGATGTTGAAATGTTAATACAAATTTTGAGTTTTGTATTACCAAGCTATGAAAAAGCATCTGCGAAGCACAGAATAGAAGCGTATTTGAACGAAAAAGCCGCCGAACACATATCTATGTAAAGTAAACAAGCCCCCCGCTGCATCCCTTATTCGATAGTTCCGAACCAGTTCTAAATTCGTCACTTTAGATATAGATTTCTAGTGAAAAAAACTGAAAAAAATTAGTTTTTTAAAAGTACCACTTTTCGCCGATTTTGTACTGGTGGGGATCTAGTTCCTATCGGCTAGTTCCTTTTTGACGACAAAGACCTAGTACGGAACTAGAAATTTGATTCACTAGTCCGCGGTTTCCCTGCAGGGTACATACCTACATACATAGGGAGTAGATTAACTGGTATAAACAGATGCGATGGCTAACTAGTTAGTAAACTGCTATGCTCCGCATCGGGAGTGTGAATAGTTCGAGAATTTGGAATAACGCGACTAGCGACATCTGTGTTAAAAATGTCGGACAGACCAAGCAGGAACGAAAATGCAATTAATCGGTCGACAAGCGGATACTGGCGGTGGCGTAACGTAGAATTTATTTTCTTTTCTTTTCTTGTTTTTTAGGAAGATACAAGTTCAACTGGATAAATAGAAACTGAAAGTTTCACTTTGGCGTGCCCTCAGTGAGTAGGTGCTAAGGAGGAGGCACATTCCCCGGTTAGGAGAATCACTTGCTATCCCAACTGTAATCGAGGAAACGCAAGAGTCCAACGTGCGCTATGTCTGCAAATTGGCACAGGCACGTGACTCCAGGAGTTCGAGTCTACATGACTGCAGACCCGGTCGTCGACACAGAAAGTGGTCAACTGATTTCTGCGCATTCCCACCGCGCCAACTTCTGAAGAGAAGACTCGTTGGCGGAACTGCGGTGTAATATTTAGAACCATTTTGCAGATCTGTTGGGTCTACATTATTTTTTTTTCATTTTTCTAATATGGTCAACAAACATGCTAAGTATTATAAATACAAACTTTTAAAAAAACAAATACAAAATATTAAATACGTATTTGTAGTTTATATTAAAATACTTTTTTACAAGAGTATATTATATTTGAGTTGGGTAGACTCCGAAGGCTGTAGCAACACGTGGAAAATGTCGTGGTGGCCCAAAGAAACAACCACAAATATCAGAAGAGCACGAAGAAGAAACGGGCGGTGATGGTGAAGAAGACGATAAGCAAAGTGACTATAAACCAAGCGGTAAGAAGCCGGCACGCAAGTCAAAATCGCCGAATAAAGTTGCTAAACGAGCAAACAAGGAAAATGCGATGATGATGACCAAGATAATGATGTGATACATATTTACTTAGAAAAGAATCCTAACATTAAATGCACATGAGCAAATCTTGAGAGTTGCTACCTTTTTCGACATAAACGTGGTTTTGGTCGAAAATTGTGGCACAGCTTTGCATAAAGAATAAGATTTCATTGAGAAATTTTATTTAAATGAAAACTTAAAAAACATATCGTGTACTTAAAAAAAGTCAAAATAGCTCATGCTCATATCAAATTTCTATTTTTGATGCAGAAATATTCCTAGAGTATCTAGATGCATTTCTGCATCAAAAATAAAATTTCGAAAAAAATGTCGCTAACGTTATTTTGGCGGTTAGGGCTCGATATACCCGCAGTTGTGTATGTAACGTATACGCCTTGTAGCACTATACACAGCCAGCACGTTTACTCGCACACCTTAACTTAAAACTCATATTCGTTATTTCTGTTTAAAAGCTTTTTCCGCCCTCTTTCATTTGACAACAAATTTATTTAATTTAGATGACCGGTTTGTTTATTATCGGGAAATGACTTTTATATAAATATTAGCTCCCCGAATTAAATGTTGTCGCGGTATATTTTCCTACAGCATGCTTCACGAATATATATGTACATTAATTTCTTCTTTTGTATAACAATTTTAGAATGAATTTCGAGTGTGCCGATAAAAATTTTAAATTTGGAATTTTTCCTAAGATATATCGCTGAGTCGACGTGTATGATGTACAACAAATTTTGCTGACTTGCACTTGTCGTACGTATAGATGATGACTCGAATTGAATCAGTCTACAAAAGATATGGACGTACCTAACGCAGAAGGACCTGTCTCTACTCGGAATGAATAAGGGGCGCAACTTCGCGAAAGAAAGAGGCAATTGACGATTTTCTTGTCTCAGACCAAATAAGAAGAATAATAAGAAGCATCAGTCTTGTTAAAATATATTGGAGTGCAAAAAGTATGCTGGGATGTTTTTTTTTGTATCTGAGAGACAGGTAAAACTTTTGTAGAAGTCTTAGGATATTTTTAACTTTTAAAATTCATCTTTAACGACACTTTTATCATAAAGTACGTACAACTTTTTTAATAATTTTATTTTAATTTTACTTTTATTTTTAATAACACTGTGCGACAGCTAATACCTGTATTGAGTAATACCAAATGGCTTTTTTCTAGTTTAGTTCAAATAAGGAAGATAACCCTGATTAAATCCTTGCACATAATTTATTGCTTAATTAGGTTAAGTTCTTAAAAAGTATTCTTAAAAAATACTCATTTCAAGATATTCGATACGAGGAATTCATTTTTGAAGTTTGTTTTTTATTAGGTCTGCGCTAGATGGCGCTACCGGCTAATTTTATTGAATTTCATTGAGCTTTTTCAAATAAATGTTAAAATTAGAGGTGGTCTCTGTTAAAAAAATGTCTGTCCCGATGCGAGATTTACATTATTCGTATTACAAATACCAATTTTAAATACAGCAATCAATATTTTAAACTTCAAAAATTTATTCCTCGTATAAAAACCCCTTATATACATAAGTATTTTCTAATAATATTTTTGAAGAACTTAATCTAACTAATTAAACAATAAATTGTGTACAAGGATTCAATTAGGAATATCTTCCATATTTGAGCTAAACTCGAAGGAGCCATTAACGTAATATAATTGACATCTAAAACTATCACTTGAAATTTAAAGAAATTTTTTATTGCCATGCATTTCTTAATGCAATATGTGATTACTAATTCATACAACTCGGTTGCTGGCGTTTCGTACGTAAATTTTAAATTCAATTACTTGAGAGAAAATACCACTAAATTATTTAAACAACAGTAAAAGTTACCTACCCACGCCATGCTTGCATACTGAATACCTAATTAGTTATGAAATCTTAATCAACTTCGACATGAATAAATATTTTACACCATACAACTTTCATGCACGTATGCATGTTTCTGCTTGCACAGATTTGCTAAAATTTAGAAATTTGAAAGTATGTGCAGATCGTGCAGTGGCGTGGTCAGGGACGAGGGGAGGCGGATTGAAATTACCGAGGTAAATTCAACGCCCTTTCCCCGCCCCTATATACAATTCGAAATTTAGACGGTCTGTACATATGTATGTATATGGTATTGAAAGGAAAGATAGCAAAGCTATAACGAAAGTGAAGATATGGCTATTATCAAGATATTTTGAACTCGCTAATCACAAATCAGAGGCAGTATTAGTTGGTAAGCAGCAGAAAGACCGTAGAGACAATATCACTCAGTATTGGATCAGAAACTATAACTAATATGAAAACTCGCAATCAGATATTTGGGGGTAATGATTGATGGTCGTTTAAACTTTGACACCCAATTTGAGTATAGAGCAAAGAAAGCAGCGAATTAACAGGCATGCTTATGATGCCAAATATCCACGATCCAAAATATAGTATTTAAAAGGATATTACTTAGTAAAGTGGTCAGCTCAGTCTTACTTTGCGGCGGTTATCGCCTAAATCCACTAAGGCCTAGAGATGCCAGATTCACGTTAAAAATAGCGGTTTTTAAATCGATTCGAATCAAAATAAAAATCGATGCATGAAGAAATCGTCAAAAAATAAAGCGATCTCCCAAGATCGATTCATATATTTTGCCAAATAAGGCCTTTTAGTTTAATTTTTTTTTTAAGAAAAAAGACACTGCCATCTGACCAACACTGAAGTTATAAAAATTACACAGTGCAACACTCAAAAAGTGATGGGAATGAGACCAACTACATTCATTAAAAGATATCAAAATACGATTAAATACCAAAGCATTTGTAAAAGTTGGTTCCCATTTCCTTTTTATATCGATTTGAAGTTGTGAATTTAATGTTAAAAACAAATCAAGTACAATGATTTTTTTCACATACTTCATACCTAAAAATTTAAATTTCTTAAAGAAACTTGGTATGTGTATGTCCTCTTTTTAATTTTATTATTTTTTATGGGAAAAATTATTGCCTATTTTTATACATTTTTTAAAGGTCATTTAGAGGTCGCGACCTGTCGATTTAGGTCAGAAAATAGGAGTATGTAGATTTATGAGTTTTTGAATGACTATTTTTAATTCAATTTCAAAGATCGAATATGATCTGAGCAGAGAATATATGTATGGGCCTTTAAAATGGTATATAAAAATCTATTGTTGCACTAGGCTTTTTGAGCTTTTTATCGGGTAAAGTAAAAAAAGAAACCTATTTCTCAAAATTTTTTAAATTATGAACATCGAAAATTTCTACAATTTTAAAATATGAAGTACTATCTAAAAATAAATCTATAAAACTGCTACCTCATTTATTGCACTCACATAAAAATTGTCGAAGTTAGGCAACTTTTCTTAAATACGGCCTTGAATTTATATGTGTGTATGTAACAGAATTAACAGTGTGTCTTGGGAATTCATCGATATTTTTGATATTTGATATTTGATATATACCTACAGTCGAATAATCTAAATATACCCGTTCGGGTCTAAACGGGAACAATTAATCTCTTCATAGGACATGCCCGAACAAAAGTGAATAGTTCATTCCATATAAATAGATTGCCCCCAGAGTCATCGCCGATTAATCCCATTTTCTGCAGGGTATATACGCAGTTATGTATGTAGTTACTTAAATATAATCCCATTTCAATAAAATATTCCATATAACTTTCTCATACGTACATATGTCTAAGTGAAAGTGCATATATGTACAAATTTCTAAATCAATAAAGTAATATGGCCAGCATCTGACTGCAGCACCTGGCACCAGCTAGCAATGTACGAACTCAATACCCTCAGAAATACAGTCACTGCAAAGCGTAACTCTCCACCGGCAACTTCCTGGCACTTAATCAACGAGACGATATGGCAATGGTCAGAACATAAAACTGTCAACACAGTCGTAAAAAAACGAGAACATAAATGGATTAACACATATACTCACACATACAGATGCATGTATCGAATATGCACGCTTTCATTTGGCTAACAAAGAACGTGTAAAAGGGGCGCCATCTAAGAAGCCATGAAGACAAGCAACCTCACTTACACGTGCGTTAGCGCTACACATTATATGCTCATAAAAACTGAGATTTATGTATATATGTGTGTGTGGAAAAATCATTAAACCGGGGAAGAAATGCATTAAATTCTAAAGTCATTGCATCCATGGCTAGCAATCAACAATTAAGTACTTACAGATGCAGCAACTTGGCGTACAGTTAATTTACTTTAAATTTGTGAATGCTTACATTTTTTAAAGTGCATTTGAGTAACGTATTTTATATTACAAATATTTTATTTTGTATATTTAAATATAGATATTGCGGATATATAAACTTATACATATTTATGTGCATAAATTATTGGCACACCCAACACGCGCCGCTTACAAAATGTCCACCTTGCTTCATTGCTTACATGTCAAGCGCACAACGGTGCAGTCAAGTGTAGAAATCACCAATGGCTGCCACATTTAAAATTCAAAAGCTACTACTATCGCTGCCAGCAAATATGCACAGCTGGTGTAGAGTTTCTGTATAACTTTTTTTTTGGTTTTAATAAAAAATTTAAATGTTTCATGATTATTTTTTTTTTGTAACCTGCTGCTGACCAGCAGCGTAACGTCTCGTATGCGCGCCACTCCTTAATATGCTATTCCTAACTGTTTGCTCGATTTCCCCTAAGGGAGCCAAAACAGTGCCTTCTACCTTCGCCTTTGGTGCACTGAAGCAGAGTAACGAAATATTACTAAATAAAACATATACATTTTTTAGTTACTTTTACGCTGTTGTAGAGGAACGCTCCAGATGGGTCAATAAACGGGAAAGTGGAAAATATTAATAGAAAATATGTATGTATGTAAACGTGTATTTCCCATAAATATAATACAGCAAAGCTTACAATGCTTTTAAAGTTTTAATGGATTTTATATAGCAAATAATATACTTATTAAATGCGTCTATAAAGGATCAAATCTAATGTCACCAAGCTGCAAGTTAAAGCTTCTTGTATAATAAAATTGCATTACTTTCAGCGTAGTTTTTTGCTCAGTATGTTTCAGAAACTTAGTAGAACAGTTGTTTTATGTGAAATATTTCGCACTGTATTAGCTGTATGCGTACAAGATTTGTAGTTATTTGCCATGAAGCGAATTACTGTGTGTGCCATGGCGTATGAGTAACGCTCGCATAACTTTTCGAACAAAAAACAATGGTCGAACTAATTATAGCCGCAACACATTTTGACAAGTTGTGACATATTATTTCTGTTGTTATTTAATTTTTGTTATTTTTTTATAAAAAAAATGGCTCATTCTTTAACAAAACCCGTGTAAACCTAAGTTTACAACTTTGTTCAATATTTATTTGAAAAAAAATCAACAAACTTTCGTAAAAATTTCCAACTTTTTTAATTAGATTTCCTATCAATATTCTGAGAATGCAGCTTTGTAGCTCATTGAATTCTAGTAGAACAAAGTACAAGTTTCTAATGGCTAAAAATTGCGGTTGATTTTATAGATTTTTTTTCCAAGGTGTTTGATTTAAAAATAAATTGTGTGTTATATGGAAGCAAATGGGACAAAAAAAAATCTTAAAAATCAACCGTAATTGTTAGCCATTTGACACGTGTCCTTTGTTCTACTAGCATTCAATGGGCTACAAAACTGCATACTCAGAATCTTTCTAGGAAAGTGCGCATAACTTTTCGAACAAAAATTTGTGCGATTTAGGGCAAGGAAAGTGGAAGTTGGTAAAAAAGTTCAGATATGATGTATGTGCGTATGGATGTTTGATATGATAGAAAACCGGTCTACAATTGTTTGAGAATAAGCTGAAAGAATGCTGAGCTTGTACAAACATGTTTGTTTTGACCAACAATAATCGCCAATTTTCCGGCCATTATCAATCAATGGCGTATCCGTCTCATTTGCTAAGGAGATTACAGCCTTGGGTATACTTTTCGTTTTAAACATTTTAAACTTAAGTAAAAATATAATTTTGCAGTGTTCTAAATGTCATTCCTACATGCCAATTGCGCTCCTTTAGATTTGAAAAAAAAAAGGATTTCACTTTTTTCATATGTATAAGCATATAAATTGCGTATCAGCGTGTATCAATCGTATCTCTTCAGGAACCTTTAATCGATCATCTGTATTTCAAGGGTCAAAAGTAGGAATTTGCAAAATATTGCACAATTTAAAAAATAAGTCGATTTAAATTCAACCTTTAGTAAAGAAAACGCATTTTTTGTGACAAAAATTTAGTCATTGGGATTTTTCTCATGTCGGGTTCGTGGCGGTAGCGAAGGATGTAGGTGTCATCAAATATGCGCAGGCTTGGTGTGAGCACCAAAAACCGCAGATTACTGACATCCATACCTGCTATGGGCGCTCGCATACGAAACATCGTAAGCGATATATCGCTCGTGTAGACCGTTTACCGCAGAAGATATACGATATAAAGGACGAAATATCGTATACTTTTTGTCGCATATCTGTGTTTAATTAATTTTAATATTTTTTTTGATTCCGAGTAAGAAAGAAGTGGTGGGATTCGGAGAAGTGCTGTTAAAGCACAACCAAGAATAAAATGTAATCAGTGGAAAACTCACAGCCATATTAATTGTCTGCAGACATTCAGAATCATCTCCTATCGACAATAGTAACCAAGTTTTAAGAGATTCAGATCAATTTAGAAAAAAAATAAAGGCTAACATTAAAATATTTACATCGGATTCGAATTTGGCGACCCAAAATTCCTGAAAAACTCTAGTATACCGCACTTGAGATTTTTTAACCCGGTGTAGTGGATGAGCACAACTTCAACTCAGAGTCAAGCTTGGCCAAGGTTTACAAATATTTTGTCTCGTCAGCGGTCATGTGGGGTAGGAAGAAGAGCGAGTGGAAAGCGAACACCCAAGGTGCTCGGAAGTTTGGCATTCAAAGGCTTAGAGGAGTGAGCCCGACTGAACTGTGACTGAAGACAAACACCTAAGCCGCATTTTTGGCAGCGATGGCACAGCAATACGACATGGTGGATGAGAGCCAACGTTGTAAGCCTCAGAGGTTGAGTAACTGAAATGGAGACGTCCACCCAAACGCTGGGTGAATGGATGTAATATGCGGGCAGTATAACATCTCCACATTCCAGCTTTTCACAAACTGGGATTATTTCTCATCAAGCGCAGCCCCGTTGGGTTGAGAAGTCCTAGCTCCATCACAAGATTTCCATATTCGTCTCTGCAATAAGGAGCCCCGATTTTGAAACAATTTTAGTGCTATCTTATTTTCTGCTAGAATTGTTCGCTCGTCTTCTCGGATGCTTAAATTTCAAACTCTTATACCTCTCTTTTCTTCCTCTTAAAAATACTATGTAGAAGAGGAAAACGCTCCTCTTCTCTCGGTACACTTCAATAGGCAATCGCGACGCAATGGTTTATCTACTGCGTATTTCACCACAGGAGCGACTTGGGACGCTTCGCCATTCTCGTACATACGAGTAGTTATTTCTGCGTGGTTGGTCGGAGCCACTTTAGCCCACCACATTCAAATATATTGAACAATTTCTATATCTCACTTTCAATTTCCGGTTCTGTTACCAAGTCTAAATTGATTTGGCTAAAATAAATATACATTAGACTGCATCACCCCCCATACAAAAAAAAATAAAAAATAATCGGTACTGTTTTTCCATTGGAATTATAAAATCTATTATATTTTAAGACGTCCACCAAAATATTTCGGAAAAATATTAAGATTTACGTGAGCTGGACCGATTTGAAAATACCTCCAAAAATGGAGTTTTTTATAAATAAAAATAGTCTCTTAAAGATGTTTTTTGAAAAAATCCCCTCAAATGACAAAACGATTTAAGCTTAAAAAATTTACATAAAAATATTTTTAAAAAAAAATTTATAAAAAAAATTTTACGGAATTGTAATATTGAGATTTTTGATGCTGTTTTTTAACCTTTTCAAAGATTGGTATAAGAAAAACTTGAATAACTGAAACTAAACTCCTTCGATTTAGACTTGTGAAGTATCATTCAAAGGATGAAAGAGAAAGGTAGGATGAACGAACATCATTCAAAGTTGAATTAAGATGTGTTGGTATTTGAAAAAAAAATAAAATAAAACATTGGGACCCGAATGACTTTTCTTTGCACATAAATATAGTGGGAAAATACCTTTCTACCGAGATCCTATAGGTCTAAATCAGAAAAGTTTTGGCCCAGTTATTTAAATTTTTCGTAAATCAATCTTTGAAATATGTAGAAAAACAGCTTTAAAAATCTCATTATTACGATTCCGTTGAAAAGATTTTTAAATAATTTTATGCAGATTTTTTAAGCCTAAACTGTTTTGTCATCTGAGGGGACTTTTTTCAAAAAACATCTTTAAGAAACTATTTTTATTCATAAAAAACTCCATTTTTGGAGATATTTTCAAATCGGTCCAGCTCGTTTAAATCTTAATATTTTTCCGAAATACTTTGGTGGACATCTTAAAATAAAATAAATTTTATAATACCAATAGAAAAACAGTACCGATTATTTTTTTTTTTTTGTATGGGGTGTGATGCAGTCTAATGTATATACATATGTATGTATGTATGTACGTAAATGCACACCCAAATACACATATCGCACAAAATGTTATTGCGTTTCAAAGCAGTTTCTACGTGTGCAGCATGCTGCATGTAAATTGTTATATACAGTAGTACATATATACATATGTACGCTCTATGCTACAGACCCAACAACAAACACTCAGCAATCGGCCAACTACCAAACAGCCATTAAGCCGCCATCCAGGGAGTTAGGGTAGGTGCACAACTGGAGTTGCTATGCAATTTTGCAAATTAATTGTCTTTCTGCGTGTTGCGACACCAACAACAATTAGTGCGACAAGAACAAATAGACATAAGCAGCAGGTGGTTGGGATGGCTATGAAAAATACATAATACACAATAAGAGCGTGCGTGTGCGGCATATAGAATACTTTGGGAATATATGTATGTGCATATGTATGTATGTATGTACGCATGCGACACTTGCAATTACTTTTGTGTGAAATTTATTTTGTTTTCACCTTTTTTGTTGCTTCTGTTTTAATTTATTTTTGTTCACTTTTTTTTGCAAAAACAGTATTTTGTGGCGTACCGCGTTTAATTGTGTTGTAGCTGTGCGATAGGCATCAGCTGTTCACACACGCGGCATTCGTCGCTGCAGCTGTTGCTGACGGAAAGTGACAGTGGCACGTAGCGCATTGTAATCAAGTAAATATGTTGATGTTGATGTTGATGTTGATGAACTTTTGTAGCGTGCAAGTTAATGTGCATCGCGAGACAATAAAGTAATCAAATAAATCTGCGGATGTCCTTTAAAAAGTCATATAAT
>NW_023458555.1:16698588-16723764 GCF_013731165.1 Rhagoletis pomonella | reverse complement strand
CTCTGCTGCTTAGCACAACTCGAGTTTTAACTGTCTCGCTTTGCATCCATTACGTGCTAGTGCCAAAAAAAAAACAGTTAAGAAATATTTGTATACAGTCTGTGTTCATTTGCCTTCAACAGCATGCGGAATTTAATCTCAATGGCGATTTTTTGTAATCACGCGGTCGGCGAACCTCTATCTGCGTAGATACCAAGGATAAACACAACATATCCGTACATCATCAATAATCATGCACGCGCGCTGGTATATCGCAACGCGCTTATCCAGCGCTGCGTTCGTTTTCCAGACACGTTTTACTGAATTTGAGTATTTTTTTGTTTGTGTCTTTCTTCAACCGCAGCGTGTTGCTTATCTCCCTTCCCGCTCCCGCTTCCACTTTATTCCTTCTTGGTTGTTTCCTTCGCAAAGTGTTATTTCCCTTTAATTCCGTCTTTATTACTTCGACTGAATCCTTCATCCTTTTTAATATATGTACGTATTTTCAGTTACTTTCCTCATTTCGAAGGCTAAATAAGTAAGCTTGCATATATTGCATTTGTTGGTTTCTGGATTTTTTTTCCTTCATATTCGTATCAGCTCATTTCCGTTCAGCTTTGGCGTCTCCTTGCCCTTGTCGTACATAGTTGCATGTTTTTTTGTGTTTGTGTTTACTGTATATTTCTCGTATTAAATTGACTGTGGATTTGTGGTAAACTATCTTCGTGGCACTGATTTAATCATGTACAATTTTTAGATAATACAGGGTATTGCAAGGCACGTGGGATCGCAACAGTTGAGCAGTGCTGATGTGAACGGGAAAAAATCCTTACATTTGTTTAGGAAGAAGAGTAAAGCGTTTAGCAAAGTAGCTAAAACCGAAAAAAATAACTTATACTTTAAAAGTTAAAGCTTCTCGTTATTCTACAGGTATTAATATCAAATTTTTTAAAGGGATGATTGGTTCTAATACAAAAGATAATTTACAGGGCAATTCTGGCAACTATCTTTCAACTCACCGCAGTCTTTAGAAAGTCAAAAGTATTTCGTAAGACAATTGTCAATTCTGGCAACTATTTGGAAAGCTCTATATACGAAAGACCAATTGAAATATCCGATAACGAAAAGATCTTAGTGTTACGCCAATGGTCTTTTAGCAATACGTTTTTTAAAAATTAATGTAAATTTCCAAAGTATATAGTTTTTCTTTTTAAAACAATAGAAACTAATAAATAAAAGAAATTTAAATTTAAAAATATAAAATGAAAACTTAGCATAAATAAATAGAAATATTTTTAAAAATCAGAAATATTTTTTTTTCTTTTAAACTAAAAAATCAAAATTAAATTAGCAAAAAAAAGTTTTTCAAAAAAGAACACAAAACTTAAAAGTAAAAAAAATTATTTTTAAAACAGAATCTAAAAATTTAATTAAAAAAGGCAATTATTTGAAATATAAACTAGTATTTTATAAAAAAATAAAATTACCACAGAAAAAAAATTTAATTACAAAAAGTAAATAAATAAATAAAATAAGTTTCAAAATCTTTACAACGATTGGCCATGTCGTTCGAATGGACAGAAACGCTCCTGCTCTTAAAATATTCAACGCGGGCCGCGATGCTGGTCACAGAGAAAGAGGAAGGCCTCCTCTGCGTTGGAAAGATCAGGTGGAGAAGGACTTGGTTCACTTGGCATTTCCAATTGGCGTCAGTTAGCACAGAAGAGAAATGACTGGCGTGCTGTTTTGGACTCGGGCAAAATCGCTGAGGCGGTTACAGCGCCAATAAAGAAGAAGAAGAAGAAGTTTCTGATAATTAAATTAAGTTAAAAAAAAATATTTTTCTTTTTTTAAACAATAAAACCTAAGAACTAAAACAAAATGAAATTGAAAAAAGAAAAAAGAAGAAAATAATTTAAAAAAGAAAAAATAAGTTCCCTAAAATTAATCTAATTAGAGAAATATATTTAGAATGTTAAAAGAAAATTAAAATAAAATTAAATTAAAGAGAAGAAAAATCAAAAATATATAAATTTTGTTCTTTTTATAAATTCTATAATTTTAAAAAAGCTAATTAAAACTTTTATTTAAAAACAAGAAAAAACTTCCGCTAACGGAGACTCGAAGTAAAAAAGTCTTTCGAACTATCTTGCCAACTGTCTTTCATTCGTTTTACGGAAGACTTTTTACTATCTTAGCCAGAATTTCCCTGTTAGACTAGAGAGCTATTGTGATTTGAAAAGCGTATTCAGTGTAGGCCCGAGGGAAACAAATAAAGGAATATCAAAATACAGTAGCGCGTATTTAAGAAAGGGGACGTTTTTGAGATTAGTTTCTTCCTGGATGCAGTTTCTGCGGCTTCAACCTTGTTGTGAAAAAAAGATTCAAGTAGATCATGAAGAAATACATACATTTACGTGAGTAGAAGCTAAGCTTTTTCCTGTAAGCGTAGATCGAACTAAGCTTTTTCCTGTAAACGTATAAGGCACTGAAGACTCCTTAACACTTACTCCGACATTCAACCTTAACCTAAATTTATTATCCATAATGACTTTTATATACCTGATAATGCGCGCGTGAAGTTCAGTTTTGCGCCATGATTTAACAATGGAATTAAACGTTCAAAAAGGTGGCAGCTCTTTTCATAATATTTTCGAAATAAAGCTTTTTTCAACCCGTTTACTTTGAAATCCATATTAAAATATTTTATTATAGTGGCTGGCTTAAATTCATTCGGCTGTTGAGTAGGTGGCAACCCCCATAAAAATTGAGTTTCGAAACAAAGCTTTCTTTAACTTCTTTTGTATGTAGTATTTCTTTTTGTAATTTTTTATTGATCTTATTCACTAAATTTAAACTGAATTTAAAACAGGTTCCTTTGTGTGTTCTTCATTTTCTCAACTAAAATTTTCAAATTTCGAAAGTTTTTTAAAGATATTTTGGCACTTCTTTAACCTCAATATGGCTCGTTATAGCTAAGGATAGTTGGCAGACCTGATACTCACCCACTCACATTTTCACAGAATTTCATTAAGCTTGCCAACTAAATTTATTTTAAATACCTCAGCTGGTGGCAACCCTCGTCAGAAATGTTTTCGAAATGGATAAGGCTTTCTTAAAGGCCCTCTCTCCTGATGACGATAGGGCATTTTTTTTCTAAATTGTTAATAAAATTGATTTCGACTTTCTAAAAAGGTGACAGGCCTTTTAAAAATATTTTTTAAAAAACTTTCTTAAATTTCTCTCGTCTGATATCCATATTGAAACATTCCATTTAACTAATAAATTAATCGATTATAACTTTTTTAACTTTTAAAAATTGTTTTTGAGACAATTCATTTTTGAACCACTTTCGTTTGATATCCACCAAGGCGAATTTATATAAGGTGGTGTTACTAGCTCAGCTGATTTTGTGTATGTGTTTCGCCGCACGCCTTCTGATATCAAATTGAAAAATTTTGTTTGAATTTCTACACACACTCCTACAGATTTTGACAGTTTATGCCGCCAAAGCTAAAACAAAATACATGTAAATTATTGTTTTTGTACTCCTGCTATCATCACCTTATATTAATTATTATTATATTATTTAACTCACAAATTAATTAATTTTAATTTCAGAAAATGAGCAAAAAACATACTCACACGTTCACACACTTTCACATTTACAAGTACATTTCTTACTGTACTTATATATTAGTAAAGGATTTCCATATTTTTCTTTTGTGTAAATTTATATAAGTCACATGCAATCTCAGTTTTCACTGTAAAAGCCAATTACATATTTTCTTGTGAAATGGCAGAACTATAATTTTCCGAGAATTTATTTGTTGACACCGAATATCAGTTTCCGATAAAAAAAATATACTTCGTCTACATATGTATAGTAGTAGTAGCTACTCGTATGTGTTAGTTTTATAAACTTGTAATTTAAAAGCAATCAAACGGATATTGCATACAAAAGCACATACACACATACAAACACAAACTTTTGTATATATAAATGGACAATATTTTCATTTACGCCACCTGCCACAACTCTTCCATAAACCAAGCAACCTGTGTACATTAGGGCGCTTTTTTCTCGACATTCTTTTTTTTCACTCCCACCGCGAAATTTTGTGAGAAATACCTAAAAAAAAGTTCCCTGAAAATTTGAGTCCCTAATATTAATATTGAGTGCTCGACCAAGGCGCGCAAATATTTCCCGATAAAAATACACGTAAACTTTAACATTTTCTTCAAAATTCTACAGTTCAGCGGCATTTCATAGTACAATCTTGGTCAATGGTAGGGTTTGTTCAGAATTGTATGCTCTACAGAAGTGTCCATTTCGGCGGAGCTCTAACTCCCACCAGCGAGGAATTGCGAGTCGCTAAACCCAATTTTTTTCATGAAAAATGAAGACCAAGGTAAATTTAAACACTTTACCTATATAAGGCAAAGGTGAAGGGGAATATTTAGAAGAAGAAAATGATAAACATAAATGTAAAAGCAATGATAAATATAAAGAACAAGAAAGATTAAAATAAAGGGAATCATAGAGAAAAGGACATAGATAGGGACATAGAGACTCAATCTGGGAACTAATTTGATTTAAGAGATTTTCAGGACTCTCGGGACTAATCGATATAATAACCGATATTTTTATCGATGTTGTTATCGATTGTGCTATCGATATTTTCGCAACTTATCGATATAATAATCGATGTTTTTATCAATTTTTTTTCAATATTTTTATCGATTTTGTTGTCGATATTTCTAGCAATTTTGTTATCGATATCTTTTATCGATATTGCTATTGATATTGTTATCGATATTTTTATTGAATTTGTTATTGATTTCGTTGTAGATTATTTATCGGTCTTGTTGTCGATTTTGTTATCGATATTTTTATCGATTTTGTTATCGATATTTGGTTGGATGTTACTATCGACTTTGTTATCGATAGAGTATACAGATAAAAATGAAGATAAAAGAAAACAAAATAACATAAATGTAATTAGAACGAATAGAAAATTATAAAAAAGACAAAAAATATAATCTTAAGCAAAAGCAGACGTATATTTCTTTGTATGTACTACATATGTATGGATATGTATTGGTTGTGAGACAAAATAGATATGTAACGTAAATTTCACTTCTCAGTGTGGCCCAGGCGCATTGACTTTTTTTCTTGATTGGTGGCATAACCATCATTCTTAACTCGAAAAAGTTGTGTGGAAATAGCATCCTCTTCTGAGATTGGAAGCGAAAGTAAACCGGAAGAAATTCCCGTTAATAATTTGGCCGCCGGACTTCCAGCTTGAGCACTATAATTTATGATTTTTTAAAAAGTCGCGTTCATCAATTTGTCCAGTGAGCGGCGCATTTAATATACTTATGTTTGACATAACTTCCATTAAACACATCTGTGAAAGTAATGTCAGACTTTATTTCCATGGACAAATTAATTGAGGGTACTAATTTCGCGACATAACTTCCATGGAACTTATGTCACGGTTCGGTGCAAGTTATGTCCGTGGAAGTTATGTCGAAACCCCATATTTGCAGGCAATATTTTTTTAGGTATTTCCCACAAAATTTCGATGTGGGAGTTAAAGAAAAATAGCCGCCAAAGAACCACCCTAATATACATACATGCATGCATTTAAACTCTGAATATCTGAATAGTTATTGTGTTATTGCATATTTTCGATCACTCTCGCCCGGTATTCTTTAGTGTAGTATTTGTAGTTTATTACTTTTTCATAGCTATTGATTTTCATTTTATAGTCATCACTTACAAACTGCATACACATACATATGTATGTGTTTATGTATGTCTGTATTTACATGCACATATCCGTCATTGGACAATCACCGTTTACCATGCAATCGAATGCAAATATTGATATATATATATGTACATATAACTTGCGCTAGAGTAAATGAGCAAGTCACTCATTGTAAGATAGAAGACGAGGGCAGATGAAAAGTTAAGTCGAGTGGCAAAGTCACAACTATGTATTGAGTGTCAGTTCGTAATGGTTTTGTATAGTTAAAATGACAAACGATGACCTTGGCAAACAGAAAAATTCAATGTCATCATCCCACTTAAGTATGCACCAGGACTTGTATGTGTATGTATGCGTGTTGTCGCGTTTGTCATTTCGAACGAGTTAAATTCGTTGCTAATTAACTCACCGATTGATTGACAAAGTTCTCGGTATCGGTATCAGTGCCGTTCCCGTTGAAGTTTTTTTTTTGGTTTAGATTAAAAAGGATAAATGCAATACAGAATGATGATAATACAGGTATACTATAGATCAGTGTTGTCCAACCGGTAGTTCGTGGGCGCCTAGTAGCTCGCGACCTGTATTTTAGGCGCCCCCAAACAAAAAGATGGACAGAACAATACTCTGTATCGCACTACGCCATTTCCGACTGTAAATGCGAAAGCGTCAAGTGAAACTGAAAATCGTAAATTTTAAATGAGATTAGACAATTGTAAATAAATATATTTCTAAAATACAAAGACATTAATGAAGAAATTCTCCATGACCATGTAGATAAGATTCTCCTTCTTGGCATTTTTAATTGATATGATTGCAAAACTAAATATCAGTAAAAGTTTTCAGAAATTATGACTGCAATCTCAGAGTTTGTGGAGAAAATCGACATATAAAAAAGGCTGTTAGCAGAGAAAAACTGTCACCTATTCCCGTGGTTTGCTTTTCTTTTGGACGCGGAAATTCTTGCGGGGTACAATCCAGCGCATTATGTAGAAAATTTCTTCAGTTACGATCGAAATATGAGAAGCGATGCATGAATAGCTTCGTTGCACACGCTTTCCGGGCTGTTTCGGTAATTAGAGCGTAAAAATAAGTTATACTCTCCCAAGTGTCAAGAATGTGTCAACACGTGCCATAAGTGCCATGAGCGTGAGGAAAGCAAAAAACCTCATTTCGTGCCCTGTATCAGCAAATCAGCTCTAAACAATGATTTTATATGTATTTATCTTATATGGTAAATAAAATTAGCTAATAACTAAATTTTTTTGCAACTTCTGTGGTATTTTCCATTTCCACAACAGCTGTTATGGCAATTTAACTTGTTGCACATTTGAGCCCGGAAAAAAAGTCCGGACTGTTTCGGGCATGACAGACAGATGAAGACATTTACAATCCAAAGTTGGAACGTATTAGCTCTCTATTACTCATTTTTATAGTGCTAGGAACGCTTTCAGGGCTGTTTTGGGCACCCGCGGTCTCGTGTGGAATAAACCTAATAGATACAAATGCAAAAATACTTAACTAACAGTTTTTTTTTTTGGCAAACGTTGTGGGGACTTTTAATTCGATTAAAAGTTTTTTATTAGTTACGACCTTTTGCATTTCAGGTAACTATGTTATTTGCATTAGTTTTCGAGTGAGTACAAACATATAGACAGACAAAAATTCTAAAAATTATTGATTTGGCTTCTTCTTTTGCACTAAAAAAGACCCCCCATATTAATTTTTCTTTAAAATCTTGAATGTACAGACAGCAGCCTATTACAATTTTTTTATATGTATGTATGTATGTACATAGTTAAAGGTGATTGAAGTTAATTTAGCCGGTGCCCGCAGAGCATAGCAATGGTTTCAATCTAGCCCTCGGTGCAAACTCGGTTGGACACGACTGCTATAGATAATTCAGTCTGTGGTAGCATTGGTGGTTACGTGAGCGCTGTTGTTGCGGTGGCGGTCAGTGGCTAATAGCCAGTGGTATGTTACTGTATTGGCCAGTGGTTATGAATGTCGCCTTTCTGTGTGTAAGTGATGTGTACTTTTTTATGTATGTGTGTGTATGCTCGTTTGATGGGGAAAGCTATGATTAAATTAAATACATATATGCGTTACTGTGACCTTGAAATATTGCGCAAATTCGCACGTAATTACACACATATGTACTGAAGAATATCCAAATTAAGGAGACCCGTATATTTTTACATTTTTTTTATGCGCGCATAATATAAAAACTACTAAACCGATTTAAGTTTTAAAGAATTGTAGAGAAGAAAAGGATAAAAGCAAAACTTAAAATAAAAATAAAAAAAAGAAATATAGACAAAGAGGAAGGTAAATTTAAATACATATTTAATATAGTGACAAATGTGGGAGTGAATATGCAGATGAACAAAAGAATGCAGATAAAGATCAGGATAAAGGTGAAGGAAAAAATAAGAATAAAAATGTAAATATAAAGATAAAGATGAAGATGAAGATAAAAAAACGATGGAGACAAGATATAGATAGAGAAAGTCATAGAGATAAAGATAGAGACCAAGAAAAAGATAAAAGTGGGGTACGAGATATCATATGTTATGTTATGGTGTTATGTTATGTTATTCTATGTTATGTTATATTATAATATGATATGTAACGCCGTGTTGTGTAATGCTATGCTATGTTGTATTATGTTATGCCATGTTTTGCTATGTTATGTAATGTTATGATGTATTATGTAATGCTACCTTAGGTTATGTAATACCATGTTGTGCTAAGTTGTTATGTTTTGTTAGGTTATCCAACGAAATTCACCACAGCTTACAACAACTTATTTCAAATCACCTCACATTAACCCCTGTCAGTTCAATTTAACTCACCTCATCCCAACTCTCCTCATTTCATCTCAACTCAATTCACCTCACCTCACTTTAACTCTTTTCAACTCCACTCACCCCAACAAATGTTTTTTCACCTTGCCTCACCTCAACACATCTGAACTCCCTTCACTTCACTTCAGTTCAGCTTTGCTTAATAAAATACACGGATGGTTCAAAAGGAAAAAGTTTACGGAGTTGCCACTTACTTGAAAATTTATGTTTAAGTAAATTGATAATATAAAATAAATATAGCAGTATGGGTGTCAAACGAAAAGGTTTAAAAAGTGTTACAGTCGAAAATACATTTGAGGAAGGTTGCCATCTATCTGAAATTTTAATTGTTTTAATTGGAAAGTAGAGGAAAAATATCGACTTTGAAGCCGCAGCGAAGCCCGTCGTATACTTGCCAGTATTTTGTATGTGGAAATTAATTTTTTTCATAAATTTGCTCAAAGATTATATGAAAATAGATATTCTTTGATCAAATAAAAATTTTTTCCTTCAGAAGCCTTCAAGTAATAAAATAAGGATGCATATTTAACTCAAAAATTTTATTAACTAGTTTTTCATAACCGGTAATCTTTTCTCTTCTATACAAAATTTAGTTCCTTAAGGTATTCGTAAACATATTACGGACGTTTAAAAAAAAAAAACGTTACTAAGATTTTTAAATTTCCATCATAATTTTATTTTTGGAAGCTTTCTGAAGGGAGATATTTTTCTGTTATCGAAAATGTTTGTTTTTAAAAATTTTAAAGCAGCTACGAAGAAATTAATAAATAAAAAAAAATTTACGTATGTATTATATTGAAAACTTCAAAATAAAAGAGACACGAATCTCCTTATTTGCATTTTTTATAAGTTGATTTTCATTTTTAATTTTGGCCCACCCTAACGTGCATACATACCATCTACATAAATATGCATACACTGAATTAAATTGATATATTATTTATTAGACTTCTTATTTATTTATGAATGGTGAATTCATGGAATAAGCAGAGTTTTTGTGCTCAGTGCACTTGTACAATAGGGTATGAAACCAAATTTTCTACATCGAATGATGGCTTGCTTCATCTATGTATCTATATAAATGCCTGCTTAATAATTTAATCTGTTTTCTTTAGAGCTATTTATTCTAATATATGCACACTTTGACTCGCGTTCATTGTTGTTATACATACATATCTGTGGTCATAAGTAATAACCGCCAAGTCGAAATCTGACCTGAATTCGAGAAAAAACGTTATAAAGATTTGGATTGTAATATTAACCTTCTGTGGAAATCAAAATATGTTCATCTATAACTTTTTAAATAGCCTAGCTGGCGAGATGGGGATTTCACATACACATGGAATAGTAGTTGCAGAATACGATAACATATATAACTCAATTCTTTCTTAAGTCGTCTTAAGCCGTTATTGCTTATGACCACGGATATTTAAAATGCAGTTATCGATTTTTCAATGAAATTATTATAAATAGCTTGAATCGGTATATTCATTGACGTCGTTATTGGTATTTCGTATACATATATGGCCAATCTAAAAAATAGGTACACCTCAAAAAAAAAAAAATCTTTAATTATTAAATTTGTGAGCACACCTATGTTTTATATATCATTTTATTCGTATTCTCTTAATAAATCGATTAATATTCATGTGTAATTCATTTTAATCAAGTGCTTCAAAAGTTAGACGAGGAATAAACATGAAATAGAAAACAAAAGAATAAGCTGGGTTCAAATTACGTTGATGAAGTTGTAAATTTTGAGCAGAGATTTTGAAAGTTGAACTCACTTAATTGGGACGTTCTAAATTCAATAGCAAATTTTAACTAATAAATTTTATAAATAACTGCCTCAGTTTTAAAGTTATTTTACTAAAATTTTGCACATATCAGTTTTTAAATATTACCTTAATTATTCCTTAAAATTATCGAAATGGGTGCACTTTAACGTATAGCTCCAATACAACTGATTAATCAGATATGCGTTTTTGCGCTATAACTCTAACTTCATATCTGAATAATAAATTGTATGCGTGCTATATGTTAAATTGAACCTATACTAAATTTTAACCTGTTTAATTGGAGGAGTTATAACGCAAAACAACGTCTCTGATCAGTCAGTTGTATGGAAGCTAGATGTTTTAGTGAACCGATTTCGATGATATTATGGAATAGTTAAGGTAATATTCAAAAATGGTCATGTGCAAAATTTTAGTAAAATATCTTTAAAACTCAGGAAACTTTTTTTATAAAATAGTTAAAATTTAAGCAAAGTTTCAAGTACCACTATCTCCAAAAGTGGAGACAATCGGGCAAAACTGGGGACGCCATTGAATTTAAAAGGCTCCAATTAAGTAAGAGCAACTATTAGAACTTTTGTCGAAAAAAATTTGATTTGATACCACGCTCGAAATATTCTAACTACAAGAAGGAGCATAATTAAAAGTACTAAATCGGGGTCTTTAAACACTTCTAGAGAACATTTTTTTGAAGCATTTTACAGGTATATGCAACGTTATAAGGACTAGCAGTTATAGAAAGATTTAGATCGTTTCGACGTATTTTACAAATGTGCCTTCAATAGAGGTGTTTTTGGAATAAAAATTACGCTCAAGATCGCAGAATATTTTATCTTTAAAAGTTAAGTTTATTCTGAAAGCACACCTCTTGCTAAGGTATCAAATTATTCGTAATTCTTTGTAGAATACAACACATACTTAAGAAGTTCTTAAAATAAAATGCTTCAAAAACTATACGCGATAAACCGAAAATTTTGAAAATTGTGAAACGTGGAGTTACAGACTTTGACTTACTTGCCATTTCGTTATTTTGTAATGCACACTTTTCTTACCTACTACATATGAAGTATGTATGTAGTGAAGTGCTAAATGCCCATTAAATTTCAAGTCAGAATATGGTGTGCTTCAAAAATTATGATATAATTCATTTTGCCCCTCTTAAAAATTACATAAAAAATTCAATTGTTTTCATAATTTTTTTAAATTTAAACACTTATAATTCAAAAGTTATGCAGCAAGTTGATCCAAATTTATTTGAGGCTTCAAGTATACGTCAGTGAATTATATCCAAAAGCAACCAGCTTGATATAGTTTCCAACAGTGAAAATAAAGCTAAATAACACCAAGGTTACCTGTTTTTTAGATTTGCCCATATATTTGGGGTGAATTTATCGATGTAGTTATATATCGACGTATAGATTTATTTCTGCAGAGATATTTTTGTAACTGTATTTTTCGATATATATATATTAAGCAAATAATTAGTGTTTCCATTAATTCGATATCAATATCATCATATTAAATTTTACTTCATACTCGTATTTGTATTTGTTTCTCTGCTAGCATTCCCAAACAACGAAGCGACATTTGTTTGGTTTGTTCGGCTGATAGTAGCGTTACCTGGGCATTACCCTAGAATCCGATTAGCGCTATTATGATAAGCTTTTTCAGGATCGTCTGATATTATATACTGTCACGATACGCCAGTACTCCGATTGTACGTAATATTATGCCTAAAAAGAATTTGCCTAGAGCCAGTGGTAGACACTAAGCCAGTCAAAATAAGACAACTTTTCTGCTTTTTACACAATTCCAGCTGCGGCGTGAAGGGCTGTGCAGAAGGTCCACTTTAGCTGCATGTTCATTAAGGGTCAGTATCCCGTAATCGTGGCTGGAAAATTAGTGATATATTGTCTTCCGTTTATGATTTGTGATTTGCTTTTTTGCGTCTTCGTAGGCTGTGCGTGAGTCCCTCTAATCGTAGTTCTTAAGTAACAAGTAACTTTGAAGCAAAAAACAAAAAAATTTAGATTTTCGTTAATTTCTTCAAGATCAAATTTTCGGATCTAAACTAAAATTTAACAAAAAAAAAAACGTCCAACTGGTCTGATGCGTTGCATGTATCTTATAGTGGCCGACAATTGGCTGATATGTGCCAGCTCAGGAGTTGAGTCAGCATATGGGGAGTAGTATTTCCTTTTTTGCAACTGCAAAAATTTCTGCGAATACCTCCCCCCCCATCGAAGCTATGATTTCTTCACATATTATCGATGACAAATAAATCGCATACTCTCATCCTATATTCCCGTATTACGTGGTATTTCCAACCAAAAATTTGTCATAGTGAGCTTGTATTCCAAGGTAATTTCCATTATCCGATGAGCCAAAAATTTCATCGTAGCCGCGGAAAGCCAAACGAGTAAGAGGGTTACCACCTGTTCAAAAAGTTAAAATCAATTTAATTAACCATGTTTAGCTGAGGAAGAGCGGTATACCAGGTTTAGAGTTGTGGTCGAGTTAGAGGAGGTAGGAATTACCTTTGTTAAGAGTATCAAGGAGCCAATATGGTTTATAGATGCACATCAAGTCAACCACGCACTTTATAAGCCCCTTTTTATTTAAAATTTATTAATTAATTTTATTTTTTTTTACATTTGAAATCAGAACGTTAAACCGAAATTAAAGCGGTTGGAGCTGCGGGCAAAAGTTAGTGTTTATTAAAACTTTGTTATAAATATTTTTTACATTATTATTTTTTATTAAAAAATTCACTTTATTATCAAACTGCAACCGTATTACTTTTCGGTTGTGGCGGCGCCATCTTATACACGTATCCGTCCGTCCCTAATTGATATTCGCTGCTGCAAATTACCATTTTTCAATAAAAGGCAGCCGAAAATAGCAGTAATTTGTGCAAACCGTTTATATTTACTAACACTATGAATCAAAAGGAAATGATTACGTCAATTTAATGTGTTTCGAAAGGTAGAGAAAGCAAATAAATAGCACAAAAATCACGGATGCACTAAAATAATAGCTTCTAATATAAGTCCTAAAAGTCAGCGGCAATAAATTATTTTTAGAAATTATTTATATGCCTTAGATAAATAGTGGATTTGCATAAATACTTGCGTGATTTAGGAAGGAAAATTTCAATTGGAGAAATTTGATTGCGGGTATGTCTTCTTAGCAACAAACATTTTCCTACTATGGGTTTACTTCAACGTTCAAGCTACTTTTAGGTACATACATACATACATACATATATAGTTTGTAAATTTGTAAATGACAAAATTATTCGAGAATAATATTTTTACTCACGCACTGTGCAATGTTGAGACCTAACTGTCAACGTGCATTATCATACGTTAGAAGTATTAACAAAAAATATCCACACCAACAACAAATAAGCACCTACTTCTAAGTAACCTACTCCATGCGATGAGAAGTTATTAAGTCACTGATTATTTTTAGGGACATTAATTTTGCTATTTTATATGCGTGTGCCCCGTTGTCATTTTGTATATATGTATGTATGTCGGTATGCATGTTTATATGTATATGCATACTGGCTGCCGGTGAACAAAACAAAGAGAGTCGATGCCGACAACGACACCCACCTACGTTGCGACATGTTGGCGCCACTGCTACTATGTATATATGTATGTCTACGAGAGTTGAAGACTATCGTGAAGACATGAAATGAGAAAAGAAAAAAGCATTAAAACAAAAGCATACAATACACAACCACAAGGGCAAACAACAATGCACAAGAACAGGCATAATAACTTTGCTCGATATAATAGTTGCAAAAATATACAAGCAATATAAAATAAAGTACTAAAGAAAAGCCAAAGACAAAGACAACGAACAAAACACGGCAACAAGAGTGATAACAACAACAATACTTCTTTAAATTTGGAAAATTTGTGGGGAAAACTAGTAAACTTAACCGTGGCTATGAGCCTTTTATGACAACACGCGCCCAAGAAAGTCAGCAAATAAATAAGAAAGTGGCGCCCTGGTGTAGAGGCTATGTACACTCTACAAAAAAAAATGTGTCGATTTCGTAGCTAAAAGGTAGGTTACTGATTTTCTACCTTATTATTCGCGAAATTACATGCTCGATTATTCAACAAATAGTTTGTTTAAGTTTCGGACTTTTTAGAGTGTAGTATAGCTGCTGTGGAGTGCGAAAATTTACTACAAAAGTGTGTACAAGCTACAAAATACACATCTGCTGTTTGATTTCATCCGTAAAAAAAAAAAAAAGATTTTTACACACGAAAACGTGTAAACGAGAAAAATACGTATTTATCGTGTAAATTTACCAAAAATTTTTAAAAATAAACAAAACAAGTAAGAAAGTTTAAGTGCGGGCGGAGCCGAACATTAAATACCCGGCGCAAGTATTAAATATATGTTTTCCACCTTTCCGAAAGCTACCGCTACATGATAAGCCGGCGTGTATAAATTTTAAGTAAACTAGCGTCCTTAAATTTCAAAATATTGAAATTTCAAGCATTTCTGAAATTTACCGTTATATGAAATGCGGCCGTAATTTTAGTCCGATTTCAACAATTTTCAATGGTTTACTTTTATGTGGCAAACACAATAACCATACCGAGTTTGGTACAAATTGCTAAAACGGTCAGCGAGATACATATATGTACGTGATCATAAGTGGGCGGTGCCACGCCCATTTTCCAAAATTTTATCATAAACGTATTTCCTGGAAAAGAATTGTTGCAACCATCATTTTGAATAAATTAGCTTTAATATTCACTGATTTATCGAGGATTTCGTATTTCTCGAAATTACCGTTATATGGGATGTGGGCGTGGTTATTGTCCGATTTTAAAAATTTTCGGCCATTTGGTATGCTGTACCAGGGCCAACAACTGTGCCAAGTTTGGAATAAATTGATGCAGCGGTTACCAAGATATACACATGTAACCATAAGTGGGCGTGGCTACGCCCATTTTCAAAAAAATGTTAATATTCTTATTTTTCGTTTAAAATTTATTATAAATATCAATTTTGAGTGAATTATCTCCAGTAGTTACTAAAATATCGCAGTTTTTGTATTTCTGAAAATTACCGTTATATGGGAGGTAGGCGTTGTTATCGTCCGATTTTGCCCATTTTCAATACCATCCGTCCTACGCCTGAAAGAAGTACACGTACCAAGTTTCGTTAAGATATCTTAATTTTTAATCGAGTTATCGTGTGCACAGACGGACGGACAGACGGACGGACGGACGGACGGACAGACAGTCACCGCTTAATCGATTTCTCTTTTCATTCTGATCATTTATGTATACATTTGTCTATATCTATCTCGATTCGTTTTGCCTGTTACAAACAACCGTTATGTGAACAAAGTTATAATACCCTTGTGGACAAGTGCGCTCGGGTATAAATATACAAGATTTATAGTCGCATTTTTAAACAGATTTTTTAGAGTGTACAGTGGGTTAACAGTAAAGATGAAACAAGGGAAAACTGTTTTTATTAAACTCAGGTGCCATAAAATTTGGTAGATAAAAATTTCACTCTGCCAGCAAAAACTATAACGTTACAAAGACTTCAAATAAATTATAATTAAAATGTTTATTATAATTTGAAAAAAGGCTTAATGAAATAACTTAAAAAAAAACTAAATGCCAAACTGCTGCTGATAGGTTTTTGAGCGGCAAGTAAAAGAAAGCAGTAATTTTTGCTTTTTTTTTGGTATTTATATAAATTGAAACACTTCGTAATATTTTTAGATTTTCTCCGGGTGTCTTCGGAACCACTCATCAAGTGTTTTATTTTTCAGGCATCTTTGCAATTTTTTTTAGCCTTTCGACTGCTTGCAGGATCAAAAATACATTTAGATCTTAATTTTGTGTTTTTCAAATGTCTTAAAAATAAATACAAATGTGGGCATTCCACACCAAATCGAAAATCTTTTGGCTCTGGCACCTCAGATTTGCTTCATAATTTTTATATACCTAAATTTTTTTCAACTTTCTTTTGTTCAGCCATTTTTCGGATATTCATTTTGAAAAAAAAAAAAAAAAACATTTCGTACACTCTCAAATTGTCACAATGGCATTTCAATAACATCTATTAAAAAAACTCTCAAATCTTTAATAATTTTTTTTTGGTAATTTTTTTTTTTAGATTATTTCGAAAATACTGTTATTTATTCCGCAACTTTTAAGCCTAGTCCGATAATGGGAGGCGTGTATATTTTGTTGATAGGTTCAATGATTTTTTTGTATGAAATATGAGCAAGAAATAATGTTACGCATACGCCATGTACGAGTATACAAGCGTGTGGTAAAACTATAACAAGTGATTTCGCGAAAGCGCTTAATCGTAGCGTAGTAGTACCCACTGCAATTACATAGATAATTTCTTCCTCTACCTTCTATAAAATATATATTTTTTTCTTTTTGAAGAACAATTTGATATAGTCAGAGTGCTTGGCGTTAAGTTGGACAACAATTTTTAAGCTTTTCATTAATTTAAAAATCCGCTAAGAAATATCCCATTGTTAGACCATTATCGAAATAAGCTCAAAAGTTGCGGAGTTGGTGACAATATTTTAAAGAAAATTTTTAAGAAAAGCTGCATGTTTTATTAAACATTCTAAAATATTTTCGATTTTACGTTCCAAAATCATTTGGATAAATTCAAAAAAATTTCCTAAACGACTAAACGGCTGGAAAAAAAGATTGAAAACAATCAGAAGGTACTATAACACAAAAAATTATGAAAAAAAATTCAGAGACGCAAAAGCTAAATGGTATCCGATTTGGCGTGGAGTGCATATTAAATGGACCATGGATGGTCCGTTCTTAGTAGTTTTAAATTTCTTCAGCGAAGACAGTACTGTTAGTATGAAAAATCATTTTAGCCCTCTTGTCGTTGAGGATAACTAGAATATTTCACTGTGCCCGAAGTAGCCATTGAATACTGAAAGTACGAAAGTACAGTTTTTCCGCAACCGATGATTATTAAATAACAAAAGTACAGATATTTGCGGGAACGCCGCTAGCTAGAACCGTTCGGCTCGGCTTGAAACTTTCTACTTCTAAATATGTTTTGTGACAAAAAACAGATATTAAAACCAGGAAAACTCCTGCTTTGGCACTTTCGAATATAAACCAACGTAGCTATCAACTTAAAAAGCTATCCTCCGTGTAAAAATTCGGGTAGGAGGTTAGAGTATTACCCCAAATCAGGGTTGCCTTAGGTTTACTGAAAATACTACTTGCTGAGTTTATTAAGTGTTAAAATTTGACGAGAAAAAATTTCAACTTCTTCGGCTATCGCTTCCCGCTTTCTTGTAGGAGTAAAAATTATTGATGTAAATTGTTCCATTGTACCGTGCGACAGTCAATTTTACAAACACGAAAATCAACATACTCGCAAAACTAGCCTCTTCAGAGCATGGGTGCACATATGTGCAACTTAAATTATTTCAATTTGTAACAAGTAGAGACAATTTGTGGTCGCTTCCGGTACTTGTGTTACTGCCCATGGGCTATAGAGCTTCCAAATATTTTAAACAATATATGAAAATATAAAAAGTTAGAAGTTAGAAATAAAAAATAAAATAATAAAAATACAATTTATTTATGCCTCAAAAAAAATCACAAAAAATATTCATTCTTAATGGTTCGTGTTCGGGTCTTAAAATCCTAGTAAAACTGCATTTTTAGTTTTTCCCCCTGGCATCGGGATTTTTGTATTAAAAGGATTTAGGGTAGTTTAAAATAATAAGATAAAATTATCTTCAACAAAAAACAATTAACTTTTTCTGTGCACAAGGACGAATAGTTATTGGTTTTTAAATCTTTAGTTTTGAATATCCTCGTTTAGGACTAATAACTTTTCTAGCTAAGTATAAAAACCAATAAAATCAGTTTCGTTTTCTATGCTTTGCTTTCCGTTACTAATCGCACAAAAGAAATGGGAACCTACTGATTTCATTTGCGAATATTATTTACGAAAGTTAATAAATAAATGATATGCATGTATATATTTTACTAAAAAAATAGAAATAACAGTATTATTAACATGACAAGAATATCCGCATATAACTAAAAGCGCAGTAATCAAGTGTATTGACATCTGAAGCTGAATATGTTATACCTAAGGCAGCGTACCGAAATCACTCAGCTTAACTGAGACAGACAAGTAGCCGCGACTGGTGACATTTTATGTGTTAATGCCTGCTTCTCGCACACACACACACACACACGAACATTTATTTATTAATACATTTTGCTCTTTTGACAGCTCTTTATGTTACGATACATTAAATATTTACACTTTAATAAATGCGTAAGTGCGCGTTAAATTTGTCAATATTTAGCGATGTGATGAGTGCATGCGCATGCAAATATGTATATATGTACATACATATATAGATTTATGTATGTATAAAAATGTATTGAAATAAAATTTCATATTTGCTAACATTAAGCTGCATACGTGCATACATTTTATCTATTTTGCATTGCTATTTTCACGCCAATAAATGTTTGCCTTATGTCGCTCATACGCCACGTTGGCTCTGTTGACTACGTACATACATATGTACTCGTGCCGGTCGAATATATGTACATAAATTATGCATTTCGCATGCCACTCAAAACGGCTCGTTAAAGTTGTGATGTATCATCATTTTGTTAACAAATTTTTACATATCTCACTCTGTATTTAATGTATTATGAATACTGGTCATCTAGCGTTGTTTTGGTTAGACGATAAAGTGTGAATTTGACTGCTTTTTGGCGTTTAAGCACAAAAGCGTTTGCATTTTTTTTTCATGCATTATTTGCACACGCGTATTTTTGTTCTATTTTTATTTGGATTTTTATTTGCTTCGGTCACACTTTTGATGTCATTTCGTGCCGGTTCACCAGCTCAGCCGACTAACTTTTATCGATATAACAACGACGTGCTGGCTGTTGTGTTTGATGGCTGGTGGTTTGCTTTTTTTTTCTTTCCTCTACATTCTATTTCTTTTTACTTGTAACGAATGTGTTATTGTTTTTCTTTACCATGCTATGTAGTTGGAAAGCCATGAAGATTTGTTTCATATTAAGTCTTCAAAAGATTAAACGCATGAATGAAGAAAAATAACAATCTGCCGAAATTTTCTCTGTTATCGTGAAGATACTGTTATAAAAAAATAGATATGAATATAAGTGTGTATATTTATACAAGGTGACGCAAAATCAATCATCCAATTTTGTTTTTGAATAACTTGTTTACTAAATAAAAAAAAATTTTCAGTGATCGAAATCTTTATTTGAACCTTTATAATTTTTTCTGTTAAGTGGGAAAGTGCCGCCATTGTTGATATACATTTATCGCATTTTCCATGATTTTCGGCAAGATTTCCGGTGATAACTGTTCGCTTTCCTATCGAATATTCTCCTTAAGTGCTGCGATTGTCTGCCATACGGAAAGAAGTGACTAAGAAGAAGCGTGACTAATTTTGCGCCACCTTTTATTTTGACTTATACGAGTTCTCCCACATTTCGAAATATCAAAGAAGCGTACTTTGAATAAATGTATTTACGTGCATTAGGATGTAGCAGAACATAAACCGTGAGGTTTTTTCCCGTTAAATTTGATAAGCATACCTAAAAGTCAGTCTAAAAGACACTATAGTACTTCGGTAAACAAAATCATCAGTTTAAAATGGATTCTTGTGGGAAAAGTCTTCCTCCTCCTTTCATATTCAGCAGATTGATTGAACCTCAAGCCATCTGAGAAAATTCAAATACTAGCGGGTAGATTTTCATACATCCACCTGCTGAGGTTATCTATAGAGAAATTACTAACCGGAAGCAACGTTTTAATAGATCGTTAAAATAAATTTGTTACTGAATGAAAGAGTATCGCAGAAGTATGGGCCCCATTGAGATGTCTATCATAAATGAAGAGCAGCAAGGGCTGCCGACTACTTCCCTACTAGCCCAAGTGGCAGAAGTTCCAAAAAGTCAATTAAAGTTTAATTTGGCTTCGTTCAGATTTATTTGCTTATGTAGCTCTTAAATAATAAACCGTTGTGATTTGATAACACCATGCGACAGTCAATTTTACACACGAAAAAAATTAATATATTCACAAACCTGGGGGCCAAATAGAGTAAAACTGCGTTTTTAATTTTTCGCTCTGACGTCAGGATTTTGTTTTTTTTTTTAAACTTTTATCTAAAACTAATAAAGTTAGAAAAACGAGATTCCAGGATGTGGTAGTTAACATATTAGTCCTTGACATATATTTTTTTCAAAAATAAATATTGGAAATTTCCAAGGATAGTTAAGGATAAATTTTTAAAGGACATTTTCAATACTTATTCGTGCTGGTGTACCCAAAAATTAAATTTTTTTCTATTCTACCGAATTTTTCCATTTAATTGATACCCATATTGTTATTCTATAATGCACCGAATCTTTTGCATAATTTTTTAATTCAATCATTTTCTAGAAATTTCAAAGTCCTTTAAAAAAATGCTGACGTCAGAGAGAAAAACTAAAAACGCAGGTTTACTCTATTTGGCTCCTAGTTTTGTAAATATATTGATTTTTTTCGTGTGTTCTAAAAATTTTTGGTTTTTGTCGCACGGTGTAATAATTTTAAAATTGGTCACCTTATACAGAGCACGCCACCATACAATGGCTCCTTATAAGATAGCTGGTCCAACAACTTCTGTGTAAATTCAACGGTAACTGCTTGGGTTCAAATCCCATTTTTTTTCTTTAAATGCCTTCATACCACTGAGATATGTTATTCGCCCGGAAGTTCGCTTTTTAGTTCGATTAGTTCGAAAGAATTAGTAGGAGAACGCCAGCTTACCCCATAGCCTGAGAACCCTGTAGCCCGTTTCTGTAACTCTTCTCTACCGACTATTTCTCCACGGGTTGAGAATATACGTCATTCTCTACTACTCATTAACAGTAGAGAACAAGGCAGCGAATTTATATATGAATTCGCTGTATTTTTCCTTATACATTCCACCAGAGCATTACCACTCCAAGCCTCCTCAAAGTATTCGTTATGGCCTCTGAAATTATTTTATTGAGCGCTTTTTCAAGGTCGAAAGAGCTACCAAGACAATAGTCTTCGTGGGCTCCGTTGGCTTGACCTGTAGACTTGCCGGGTTTATGGTTAAACAAAACCGGCAAAGCTGTCTACGCTATTGGTTTTTATGTATATACATAATCCTATCTGGCACTGAAGATTATGGTGGCAACCCTCCTCAAAAATATTTTCTGCAGTACACTTTCCTAAACCTCTTCAGTCCCATATAGCAATATACAAATTATCTTATCAATTAAATTGAATTAAAATTTTCAAACAGGTGGCAACCTGCAACACAAATATTTTTGGCTGTAAGCCTTCTTAAACCTCTCTCTTTTGGCAGCCATATTGCAATATTGACTTTATCTTATCAGTTTACTGAAACTGCAACTTTCAAACAGGTGGTAACTCTCAATTTTTTTCTTTCTATATTTTAAGTCAGTGCTCTAGCAATATATCGGTGAAAACTGCATTAAGTTCAATGCATTAGTTTTCAAATGATGCGCGTACAAATATACAGACAGACATACAGACAAAAATTCTAAAAAATTTTGAATGCAATTTAATTGATACGATAATTTCAATACTGCAATATGGGTATTAAACTATAGAGGTTTCGGAAAGTTTACTGCAAAAAATACTATCGAGAAGGGTTGTCACCTTTTTGAAAAATGGTATTAAATTAAATTAATAAAATAAATGAAATATTAAAATACGGGTATCAAGCAGCACCAAAAATACTTTGTAGGCGCAGTGAAGCACGCCGGGTATTTGCTAGTAATTGAATAAACGGCCTGCCACTGTGAAACTTAAGGTCTCAAATTTCGTAAATTCGTTTACAAACACAATTATAAGGATATGGCCACACAGAAGTCCTAAGCTTCTTTAAAAAGAAAATTAGGCCATAGCAAATACTTAGTTTCCTATAGCTGACAAATTTAGATGTGTGACGAAATACTTAACTACATGCATTCATACACGATGTTTATATACATATGTATGTATGTATACAAAAGGTCGTAAATTGAACGCAGGTGTGCAAGCAAAATGTTCTCAACTAACAATATGTGCGTGTGTCTCTATTACGTTCCAGTACATGCATTACACGCTGCTAATTAAGTGACACAATACAAATAACAAGGCATTTAGTATGTACATACATACATACATACATATGTATACATATTTAAGCAAATAGAAAATGCACACAAAAAGGCCGAAGAGTTCAGGCTGAAGGTAATTTTCAATCAGACTTTCATACATAGGGACCGTTATATGTACATATGTATATGTATGTACATCTACTCGCATGAATGGGCAAGAAAATTTGGTTTTATTGATGTTAAGGAGTACTTATATGCATTGTATATACATAAGTACAAATCTTCATACCTAGTATGTAGGTCAATATATGTATGCATGTACATATGTGCTTATATGCACGTGAAATGTGCGCAAACATCCACTTTGATCTTCGTGAGTTAATTCATAATTAAGCAGGATATTTACCGACTACTGTATTCGTGCACACAAGCGCTAATCTACCTTATAACAGACAGATGTCACACATCATTTAAAAGCTTATTTGCGAATTTCGTTAGCGTATAAATAGGGAAGTGTACACTAGGGATGCCGATCCCGGGAGCTCGGGATCCCGCTGTTTTTGAGGTCGTGAAAATCCCGGGATTTGATTGCAATAATCCAGGGATCCCGAAAAATTTTAAATATCGAATTAATAGTAAGAACTTGTTTATGAATTTTGAAGTATGTATGATTTTTGTAAAATGCCGTTTTGGCTGCAATTAACAAAAAGCTCATATTTACTCATAGCGTCGCTAATGTAAACAAAACAGAGAGTTTTAAGGAAAAGTTAGATAATTTTTTACATCAATCTACTCAAAACTTCCTCAAATCGAAAAACTTATAATTTTGTCCGACGTGCTGGTTGGAGAAGTTCAAATATTTTGTAATGGAGAAGATAGGGTGCATTATCTTCAAATGGCTTATGACTACCTTTTGACAGTTCAGCCTAAAGGTATTGAGGGCAAAATATGTTTTTCTTCAGTAGGTTTTGTATGTAAAAACAGCAGGTCAAGTTTAGAAGACTCCGCTTTGAATGTTTAGATGCTCTTACGAAAACATTTTAACTGCAATAAAAACAACACCGGCACAAATACCTACCTTCCAACATATATTTCGATGCGCTGAATCCGATTCTGAGATCCGTGATACTCATACACAATCAAAACTTCGAGCATATTGCGAAAAAATAGCAAAAAATGCGCCATTCCTTATTTCCTTATATAAAGTAGAATAAACATATTTACGGAAATTGTTTTTGTATATTTTTGTTTAATGTTTTTTTTTAATAATCACATTTTTACATTGTTATTTGTGATGTGTACGTTCCTCAACTACGGGTACAGGGTTCTTTAAACACAATTAAAAAAATGTGTTACTTTAAAATTTGTCTGATTTAACAAATATCGCTAGCTGAGAATACAAAGTCCCAATTTGAAAATTTTATTCAAGTATTTCGCAAAACTTTGAATACAACATTTTGCCTGTTTAAAGCAAGGTTTCGATCTTTATTAAAAGATTTCTACCTGTTTTGGCCTTATCGAATTTTCGGAGCTTTTTTTTAATTGTATGTTTAAATGCTTTCAGATATTGAACTTTTACTCATATTCATAAAAGTTATGTCTCAATGTGATTACTTAAAATGTATCCCGAAATCCCGGGATCACAAATTTTCTCATATTTTGGCATCCCTAGCGCACACACATACATGGACGTAGAAAGTGTAAAGTGTTAAAAAAATAAGGAAATTAAAGTCGAATTGCACGTGTAAAAATGAGAATTCATTTCCTTTTCTAGTTTAAGGTACAAAACGTATGTGATTAGGATCATTGAGGCTAGGAATGTTAATTCCTGCATCGCGGTATCCCGGCCTTCTTTAGGTCCCAAAACTACCGGAATTCTTTGCAAATATTCTCGGGATTCTCGGGATTTGTAATTCGCACTGATGCCAATAATTGAAACTCCTTTTCTTGACCAGTATTGGCTTTATTTCTTTTTCTATTTAATAATTAATATGTTTTTAAAATGTCTAGCTTATTATACATACAACACCGAGAGATAGATTTTACACACAAAAATCAATATATTCGCGAAACCAAGAGCCAAATATAGTAAAATAGCGTTTTCACTCTGACGTCAGTAATCAAAAATTATTTAAAAAATTCAGTGAAATGTGCTTAGAGATAAAGTATGGGCATCAAATTAAAGAGGAAATTCTGTAGAATTTAATCAGATTAAATGTTTTGGTACATAAGCACTAGTAGTAGTAAAGTTGATCCTTGAAATTTCGCAATGTTTGCTTTTGAAAAAATTATATGTTAAGGACTTATATAAACTCGATAACATCTTCGAATTTCGTCCTTCTAAATGTATCAGCTTCAAAAATTACCTATTCGTCCTTGTGAATCCAAAAGCTTTTATTTTTTTTAATTCTAAAGAAATTTCCTCATTCATTGTCTACCTATATTCTTATTTTATATTGCATTGAATTTTTGAAATAATTTTTGCAATTAATCATATCTCTGAAATTACAAAGCTTTTTGAAATAAATCCTGACGTCAGAGAGAAAAAATAAAAACGCCACTT
>NW_023458555.1:16676373-16698488 GCF_013731165.1 Rhagoletis pomonella | reverse complement strand
TTTTTTCTCTCTGACGTCAGGATTTATTTCAAAGGACTTGTAGCTTCTGAGATATGATTAATTCCAAAAATTATTTCAAAAATTCAATGCTATATAAAATAAGAATTTAGGTAGGCAATGAATGAGGGAATTTCTTAAGAATTTAAAAAATTAAAAGTTTTTGGATACACACGGGCGAATAGGTAATTTTTTAAGCTGATACATTTAGAAGGACGAAATTCGAAGATGTTATCGAGTTTATATAAGTCCTTAACATATAATTTTTTCAAAAGCAAACATTGCGAAATTTCAAGGATACAACTTTAAAAGGAAATTTTCAATACTTATTAGTGCTTATGTACCAAAACATTTAATCTGATTAAATTCTACAGAATTTCCTCTTTAATTTGATGCCCATACTTTATCTCTAAGCACATTTCAATGAATTTTCAAAATAATTTTTGATTACTGACGTCAGAGTGAAAAACTAAAAACGCTATTTTACTATATTTGGCTCTTGGTTTCGCGAATATATTGATTTTTGTGTGTAAAACTTACTATTGCACGGTGTTATATGTATAATAATTAAGCTAGAAATTTATAAAAAAAAATAGTTATTAAATAGAAAAAGAAATAAAGCCAATACTGGTCAAGAAAAGGAGTTCCAATTATTGGCATCAGTGCGAATTACAAATCCCGAGAATCCCGTGATTATTTGCAAAACATTCCGATAGTTTTGGGACCTAAAGAAGGCCGGGATACCGCGATGCTGGAATTAACATTCCTAGCCTCAATGATCCTAATCACATACGTTTTGTACCTTAAACTAGTAGAAAAGGAAATGAATTCTCATTTTTATACGTGCAATTCGACTTAAATTTCCTTATTTTTTTAACACTTTACACTTTCTACGTGCATGTATGTGTGTGCGCTAGGGATGCCAAAATATGAGGAAATTTGAGATCCCGGGATTTCGGGATACATTTTAAGTAATCACATTGAGACATAACTTTTATGAGTATGAGTAAAAGTTCAATATCTGAAAGCATTTAAACATACAATGAAATAAAATTATTTAAAATTTACGATAAAATGATTGTAAAACTCACATATCGCTAGCTTAGAGTGAAAAGTTGCTAACTTCACTTTGTATGAAAAATAATATTTTGATACAGTGGGCTAGATAAATTAAAAATGCATCGTTTCGAAAAGGGTAAAGGTCCTTGTTTTATGTTTTCTCGTTTATATTCAATGAGAGGAAAATTTTCTTAGGCCAAAAAAAGCTCCGAAAATTCGATAATGCTTTAAACAGGTAAAATGTTGTATTCAAAGTTTTTCGAAATACTTGAAGAAAATTCCCAAATTAGGACTTAGTAACTTTGTACTTTCAGCTAGCGATATTTGTTAAATCAGACAAATTTTAAAGTAAAACATTTTTTTAATTGTGTTCAAAGAACCCTGTACGCGTAGTTGAGGAACGTATACATCACAAATTACAATGCAAATACCAGATACTTTTGTAACTAATGATTATTAAAAAAAAACATTAAACGAAAATATACAAAAACAATTTCCGTAAATATGTTTATTCTACTCTATATAAGGGAATGGGGAATGGCCAATTTTTTGCCATTTTTTCGCAATTTGCTCGAAGTTTTGATTGTGTATGAGTCAAACGGATCTCAGAATCGGATTCAGCGGATCGAATATATATATATGTTGGAAGGTGGGTCTGGTTAAAAACATGCACCCCTTTTTTGTGCCGGTGTTGGTATTATTGCACTTAAAATATTTTCGGAAGAGCAGCAAAACATTCAAAGCGGAGTCTTCTAAACTTGATCTCCAGTTTTTACATACAAAACCTACTGAAGGAAAAAATATATTTTGGCCTCAAGAATTTTAGGCTGAATTGTCAAATTCAATTGTCAATAAGCTATTTGCAGATAATGAATCCTATCTCCTCCATTACAAAATATTTGAACTTCTCCTACCAGCACGTCGGACAAAATTATAAGTTTTTCGATTTGAGGAAGTTTTGAGTAGATTGATGTAAAAAATTATCTAACTTTCCCTTAAAACTCTCTGTCTCGTTTACATTAGCGACGCTATGAGTAAATATGAGCTTTTTGTTAATTGCAGCCAAAACGGCATTTTACAAAAATTATACTTCAAAATTCATAAACAAGTTCTTACTATTAATTCGATATTTAAAACGTTTCGCGATCCCTGGATTATTGCAATCAAATCCCGGGATTTTCGGAACTTTAAAAACACCGGGATTCCGAGATCCCGGGATTGGCATCCCTAGTGTGCACTTCCCTATTTATACGCTAACGAAATTCGCAAATAAGCTTTTAAATGATGTGTGACATCTGTCTGTTATAAGGTAGATTAGCGCTTGTGTGCACGAATACAGTAGTCGGTAAATATCCTGCTTAATTATGAATTAACTCACGAAGATCAAAGTGGATGTTTGCGCACATTTCACGTGCATATAAGCACATACATGCATACATATATTGACCTACATACTAGGCATGAAGATTTGTACTTATGTATATACGATGCACAGAAGTACTCCTTAACATCAATAAAACCAAATTTGCTTGCCCATTCATGCGAGTCGCTGTACATACATATATGTATGTACATATCACGACCCCTATGTATGAAAGTCTGATTGAAAATTACCTTCAGCCTGAACTGTTCTGCCTTTTTGTGTGCATTTTCTATTTGCTTAAATATGTATACATACATATGTATGTATGTATGTACATACTAAATGCCTTGTTATTTGTATTGTGTCACTTAATTAGCAGCGTGTAATGCATGTACTGAAACGTAATAGAGACACACGCACATATTGTTAGTTGAGAACGTTTTGCTTGCACACCTGCCTTCAATTTACGACCTTTTGTATATATACATATGTACATATGTATATAAACATCGTGTATGAATGCATGTAGTTAAGTATTTCGTCACACATCTAAATTTGTCAACTATAAGGAACTAAGTATTTGCTATGGCCTAATTTTCTTTTTAAAGCAGCTTAGGACTTCTGTGTGGACATGTCCTTATAATTGTGTTTGTAAACGAATTTACGAAATTTGAGACCTTAAGTTTCACAGTGGCAGGCCGTTTATTCAATTACTAGCAAATACCCGGCGTGCTTCACTTCGCCTACAAAGTATTTTTGGTGCTGCTTGATACCCGTATTTTAATATTTCATTTATTTTATTAATTTAGTTTAATACAATTTTTCAAAGAGGTGGCAACCCTTCTCGAAAGTATTTTTTTTTGCAGTAAACTTTCCGAAACCTCTACAGTTTAATACCCATATTGCAGTATTGAAATTATCGTATCAATTAAATTGCATTCAAAATTTTTTAGAATTTTTGTCTGTCTGTCTGTCTGTATATTTGTACGCGCATCATTTGCAACTAATGCATTGAACTTAATGCAGTTTTCACCGATATATTGCTAGAGCACTGACTTAAAATATAGAAAGAAAAAAATTGAGAGTTACCACCTGTTTGAAAGTTGCAGTTTCAGTAAACTGATAAGATAAAGTCAATATTGCAATATGGCTGCTCAAAGAGAGAGGTTTAAGAAGGCTTACAGCCAAAAATATTTGTGTTGCAGGTTGCCACCTGTTTGAAAATTTTAATTCAATTTAATTGATAAGATAATTTGTATATTGCTATATGGGACTGATGAGGTTTAGGAAAGTGTACTGCAGAAAATATTTTTGAGGAGTCTTGCCACCATAATCTTCAGTGCCAGATAGGATTATGTATATACATAAAAACCAATAGCGTAGACAGCTTTGCCGGTTTTGTTTAACCATAAACCCGGCAAGTCTACAGGTCAAGCCAACGGAGCCCACGAAGACTATTGTCTTGGTAGCTCTTTCGACCTTGAAAAAGCGCTCAATAAGATAATTTCAGAGGCCATAACGAATACTTTGAGGAGGCTTGGAGTGGTAATGCTCTGGTGGAATGTATAAGGAAAAATACAGCTTCGAACATAGAAATTCTCTACCAAGGTGAATTCATATATAAATTCGCTGCCTTGTTCTCTACTGTTAATGAGTAGTAGAGAATGACGTATATTCTCTACTAGTGGAGAAATAGTCGGTAGAGAAGAGTTATAGAAACGGGCTACAGGGTTCTCAGGCTATGGGGTAAGCTGGCGTTCTCCTACTAATTCTTTCGAACTAAACAGCGAACTTCCGGGCGAAGAACATATCTCAGCGGTATGAGAAGGTATTTAAAGAAAAAAAAAAAATGGGATTTGAACCCAAGCAGTTACCGTTGAATTTACACAGAAGTTGTTGGACCAGCTATCTTATAAGGGAGCCATTGTATGGTGGCCTGCTCTGTATAAGGTGACCAATTTTAAACTTATTACACCGTGCGACAAAAACCAAAAATTTTTAGAACACACGAAAAAAATCAATATATTTACAAAACTAGGAGCCAAATAGAGCATAACTGCGTTTTTAGTTTTTCTCTCTGACGTCAGCATTTTAGAAAATGATTGAATGCAAAATTTATGCAAAAGTTTCGGTGCATTGTAGACTATGGGTGTGAATTAAAAGCAATAATTCTGTAAAATAGAAAAAACTTGAATTTTTTGGTGCACAGCACAAATAAGTATTGAAAATGTCCTTTTAAAATTTATCCTTAAATACCCTTGGAAATGCCCAATATTTATTTTTGTAAAAAATATATTTCAAGGACTAACATGTTAGCTACCAAATCGTCGAATTCCGTCCTTCCAACTTTATTCTCTCTTCTCCTCCAACTTTATTAGTTTTAGATAAAAAATTAAAAAAAAAACAAAATCCTGACGTCAGAGCGAAAAACTAAATACGCAGTTTTACTCTATTTGGCCCCCAGTTTTGTGAATATATTAATTTTTTTCGTGAGTAAAATTGACTGTCGCACGGTGTTATCAAATCACAACGGCTTATTATTTAAGAGCTACACAAGCAAATAAATCTGAACGAGGCCAAATTAAACTTTAATTGACTTTTTGGATCTTCTGCCACTTGGGCTAGTAGGGCAGGAGTTTGGCAGGTCTTGCCGCTCTTCATTTAATATAGACATCTCAATGGAGCCAATATTTCTGCGATACTCTTTCATTCTGTACAAAATGTATTTTAACGATCTATTAAAACGTTGCTTCCGGTTAGTAATTTTTCTATAGATAACCTCATCAGGTGGATGTATGAAAATCTATGCGCTAGTATTTGAATTTTCTCAGATGGCTTGAGGTTCAATCAATCTGCTGAATATGAAAGGAGGAGGAAGACTTTTCCCACAAAAATCCATTTTAAACTGATGATTTTGTTTACCGAAGTACTATAGTGTCTTTTAGACTGACTTTTAGGTATGCTTATCGAATTTAACGGGAAAAAACCTCACGGTTTATGTTCTGCGACATCCTAATGCACGTAAATACATTTATTCAAAGTACGCTTCTTTGATATTTCGAAATGTGGGAGAACTCGTATACGTCAAAATAAAAGGTGGCGCAAAATTAGTCACCCTTCTTCTTAGTCACTTCTTTCCGTGTGGCAGACAATCGCAGCACTTAAGGAGAATATTCGATAGGAAAGCGCGAACAGTTATTACCGGAAATCTTGCCGAAAATCATGGAAAATGCGATAAATGTATATCAACAATGGCGGCACTTTTCCACTTAACAGAAAAAATTATAAAGGTTCAAATAAATATTTCCATTACAGAAAATATATTTTTATTTAGTAAAAAAGTTATTCAAAAACAAAATTGGATGATTGATTTTGCGCCATCTTGTATAAACATACACACTTATATGCATATGTATTTTTTTATAACAGTACCTTCACGATAACAGAGAAAATTTCGGCAGATTGTTATTTTCCTTCATTCATGCGTTTAATCTTTTGAAGACTTAATACGAAACAAATCTTTGCTGGCACTCCAACTACATAGCATGGTGAAGAAAAACAATAACACATACGTTACAAGTAAAAAGAAGTAGAATGTAGAGGAAAGAAAAAAAAACAACGTCGTTGTTATATCGATAAAAGTTAGTCGGCTGAGCTGGTGAACCGGCACGAAATGACATCAAAAGTGTGACCGAAGCAAATAAAAATCCAAATAAAAATAGAACAAAAATAATCGTGTGCAAATAATGCATGAAAAAAAAATGCAAACGCTTAAACGCCAAAAAGCAGTCAAATTCACACTTTAGCGTCTAACCAAAACAACGCTAGATGGCGAGTATTCATAATACATTAAATACAGAGTGAGATATGTAAAAATTTGTTAACAAAATGATGATACATCACAACTTTAACGAGCCGTTTTGAATGGCGTGCGAAATGCATAATTTATGTACATATATTCGACCGGCACGAGTACATATGTATGTACGTAGTCTACAGAGCCAACGTGGCGTATGAGCAACATAAGGCAAAAATTTATTGGCGTGAAAATAGCAATACAAAATATATATACAATGTATGCACGTATGCAGCTTAATGTTAGCAAATATGAAATTTTATTTCAACACATTTTTATACATACATAAATCTATATATGTGTGTACATATATACATATTTGCATGCGCATGCACTCATCACATCGCTAAATATTGACAAATTTAACGCGCACTTACGCATTTATTAAAGTGTAAATATTTAATGTATCGTAACATAAAGGGCTGTCAAAAGAGCAAAATGTATTAATAAATAAATGTTCGTGTGTATGTGTGTGTGTGCGAGAAGCAGGCATTAACATATAAAAGGTGCAATCCCGTATTGCTCGGACTCGGACTAGTAAAACTGTCAAAAAATAAAAATTCGCTCAGAGCGAGAGCGTAACATGGAAAAGTACGGGATCGCTTTCTAATAAAAAATGGTAACTTCTGTGAACTTCAACATAACCTCAAAATTTTGGTTGTAAATTTTTGCTTATTTTGTATGTAAACGCACTCAGCTCACACATGTAAATAACCAAAAATACTTTCAAATTCATTAGAATCCACTTAAACAAGTAATTAAATACTTTTCAACATGAATTAGCAGAGTGCACTTTTTTTTGTTTACAATTTGGTTGCCAAACACACTACAGCTGATCGTTTGACAGATTTACCAGAATTTACCAGCAAAAAATTCTCGGACTAAAACTGGTAACTTCTGACAGAGAGAGAACCGTATTTACTCTCTTTTTTGTCCACTCAATAGTCAGAGAACCGAGTACGGGATCGATTTCCACTAAAATCTGACTGATTATGACTATTTCTGACTAGTCCGGACTCGTACGGGATCGCAACTAAAATGTCACCAGTCGCGGCTACTTGTCTGTCTCAGTTAAGTTGAGTGATTTTGGTACGCTGCCTTACGTATAACATATTCAGCTTCAGATGTCAATACACTTGATTACTGCGCTTTAAGTTATATGCGGATATTCTTGTCATGTTAATAATACTGTTATTTCTATTTTTTTTTAGTAAAATATATACATGCATATCATTTATTTATTAACTTTCGTAAATAATATTCGCAAATGAAATCAGCAGGTTCGCATTTCTTTTGTGCGATTAGTAACGCAAAGCAAAGCATAGAAAACGAAACTGATTTTATTGGTTTTTGTACTAAGCTAGAAAAGTTGGAAGTTATAAATTCGTGTATACGGTAGTGTACATATTAGTTCTTAACATGGATATTCAAGGCTAAATTTTCTCTTATATTTGATACCCAAATTTATTATTATTCAAAATTGTCTTGAGTTCTTTTTATACCCGAGTGCACTTGTGCACAAGGGTATTATAACTTTGTTCACATAACGGTTGTTTGTAACAGGCAAAACGAATCGAGATAGATATAGACAAATGTATACATAAATGATCAGGATGAAAAGAGAAATCGATTAAGCGGTGACTGTCTCTCCGTCCGTCCGTCCGTCCGTCTGTGCACACGATAACTTGAGTAAAAATTAAGATATCTTAACGAAACTTGGTACGCGTACTTATTTCTGGCGTAGGACGGATGGTATTGAAAATGGGCAAAATCGGACAAAAACCACGCCCACCTCCCATATAACGGTAATTTTCAGAAATACAAAAACTGCGATATTTTAGTAATTACTGAAGATTATTCACTCAAAATCGATATTTACAATACTTTTAAGACGAAAAATAAGAATATAATAAATTTTTTAAAAATGGGCGTAGCCACTCCCACTTATGGTTACATGTGTATATCTTGGTAACCGCTGCACCGATTTCTTCCAAACTTGGCACAGTTATTGGCCTTGCTACAGGATACCAAATGGCCGAAAATTTTTAAAATCGGACAATAACCACGCCCACATCCCATGTAACGGTAATTTGGAGATATACAAAATCTTCGATAAATCATTAAATATTGAAGCTTATTTATTCAAAATTGATGCTTTCAACAATTCTTTACCAAGAAATACGTTTATGATAAAATTTTGTAAAATGGGCGTGGCACCACCGACTTATGATCACATATATGTATCTCGCTAACCGTTCTAGCAATTTGAACCAAACTCGGTATGGTTATTGTGCTTGCCACATAAAAGCAAAACGTTGAAAATTATTGACATCGGACTAAAATTGCGGCTTTTCATATAACGGGAAACTTTAGAAATGCTTTAAAATTCAATATTTCGAAATCTAAGGACGCTAATTTACTCAAAATTGATACACCCCGGCTTACGATGTAGCGGTAGCTTTCGGAAAGGTGAAAAACATATATTTAATATTTGCGCCGGGTATTTAATGTTCGGCTCCGCCCAAACTTAGACTTTCTTACTTGTTTTAATACAAAATTTTTTGAAACAATCATTTCTTTGAAATTCGAAATCCCGATGCCAGAGAGAAAAATTAAAAACACATTATTACTATATTTCGTCCCTACAGGGCCCGGTCGCAAGGGGGGAGGGGGATTGGGGGTTTAAATTTTTCACGACTATTTTGTCTAAAATAATAATGGAATTAAAAAAAAAATTAAATTGTCTGCGGGTGGTCTACGGCGTTAGGGAAAGGAGTAGTTATGTGGCAGTTTTGGTACATACATGGTTTTGCTCCTTCGGTCAAAAAAATCGTATTCTCAGCTAAAATTACATTTTTATTCATAACCACGTAGTTTCAATAAAATGAAAAACTGTGAAAATTGTGACAATGTTCAAATTTATTGGTCACTGAAATTGAAATTTGCATGCAATAGTTGACGTGAATTAGCAAATGCAAATCTATTGTATGTACTTTTTTGTATTTTTTTTTTTAATTTTTTGCTAAAAAATATATTGTTTTCTTATTCTGATTCTCTTTAAAGAAAAAAGGCTTAACCTCAGTTAAATTGTGACTTAAAAAAAAACAATAAACCTTGAATTTGTTTTAAAAACATACTTTTTGTGTTTTTATTTTTTTATTTTTTATGCTGAATCTCTGGTATCAAAAAATACCTTGCTACAGTGACACTATTTCAAACTAAAACATATATTTATGTGGTTGGTCGATAACATTAAAAAAAAACTTATATTTCTTGCAATAGATAAATGAAAATTACATTTTTGGCATACAAAATCATTCCGCGATGCACAGCCTGCAGTCTTGTAAGGGCATTACATATCATGTATTTACATATTTTTTTATAACACCATAGGAGGCTAAGCAGCTTTCCGAGCATTTGCACGATATATCGATCAAATTAATTTATGAGTTCGTGGCATTTGTGAGAAAGGCTAGAAAAGTTACGAAGGACCTGAAAAATAAAACACAATAAATTCCGAAAAGTTCCGAAAAATTGAGGAGTAGTTCCGAAGACACCCGGAGAAAATCTAAAAATATCACGAAGCGTTTCAATTTATATAAATACCTAAAAAAGCAAAAATGACTGCTTTCTTTTACTTGCCGCTCAAAAACCTATCAGCAGCAGTTTGGCATTTAGTTTTGCCTTTTAAAGTCCGAATGAGTTTTTTAAGTCATTACGATATCCTGTTTTAGAATGCGCGCCTGTTTGACAATATCTTCGAAAAAATAGCGCATTGCTTTTTCGCCCTTTTAACATTTTAATTATAATTTATTTGCAGTCTTTGTAAGTTTATAGTTTTTGATGGCAGAGTAAAATTTTTATCTACCAAATTTTATGCCACCTGAGTTCAAGTTTTTGTCATAACACTCATCCCCTTTTCAATCTCCACTATAAACCCACTGTACGCTCTAAAAAAATATGTTTAAAAATGCGACTGTAAATCGAATATATTTTTGTTTATTTTTAAAATTTGTTGGTAAAATTTACACGATGAGTATGTATTTTTCTCGTTTACACATTTTCGTGTGTAAAAATCCTTCTTGCGGCTTTACACAATTCTACGGGTGAAATCAAACAGCAGATGTGTATTTTGTAGCTTGTACACACTTTCGTAGTAAATTTACGCACACCACAGCAGCTATACTACACTCTAAAAAGTCCGAAATTTAAACAAACTATTCGTTGAATAATCGAGCATGTAACTTCGCGAATAATAAGGTAGAATCTCAGTAACCTACCTTTTAGCTACGAAATCTACACATTTTTTTTTTTGTAGAGTGTACATAGCCCCTACATCAGGGCGCCACTTTCTTATTTATTTGCTGACTTTCTTGGGCGCGTGTTGTCATAAAATGCTCATAGCCACGGTTAAGTTTACTAGTTTTCCCCTACACATTTTCCAAATTTAAAGAAGTATTGTTGTTGTTATCACTCTTGTTGCCGTGTTTTGTTCGTTGTCTTTGTCTTTGGCTTTGTCTTTGGCTTTTCTTTAGTACTTTATTTTATATTGCTTGTATATTTTTGCAACTATTATATCGAGCAAAGTTATTATGCCTGTTCTTGTGCATTGTTGTTTGCCCTTGTGGTTGTGTATTGTATGCTTTTGTTTTAATGTTTTTTTCTTTTCTCATTTCATGTCTTCACGATAGTCTTCAACTCTCGTAGCCATATATACATAGTAGCAGTGGCGCCAACATGTCGCAACGTAGGTGGGTGTTGTTGTCGGCATCGACTCTCTTTGTTTTGTTCACCGGCAGCCAATGTTGGCGTTGCAAACATATACATACACATGCATATACATATAAACATACATACCGACATACATACATATATACAAAATGACAACGGGGCACACGCATATAAAATAGCAAAATTAATGTCCCTAAAAATAATCAGTGACTTAATAACTTCTCATCACATGGAGTAGGTTACTTAGAAGTAGGTGCTTATTTGTTGTTGGTGTGGAAATTTTTTTTTTAATACTTCTAACGTATGATAATGCACGTTGACAGTTAGGTCTCAACACTGCACAGTGCTTGAGTAAAAATATTATTCTCGAATAATTTTGCCATTTACAAATTTACAAACTATATATATATGTATGTATGTACCTACAAGTAGCTTGAACGTTGAAGTAAACCCATAGTAGAAAAATGTTTGTTGCTAAGAAGACATACCCGCAATCAAATTTCTCCAATTGAAATTTTCCTTTCAAAATCACGCAAGTATTTATGCAAATCCACTATTTATCTAGGGCATATAAATAATTTCTAAAAATAATTTATTGCCGCTGACTTTTAGGACTTACATTAGAAGCTATTATTTTAGTGCATCCGTGATTTTTGTGCTATTTATTTGCCTTCTCTACCTTTCGAATCACATTAAATTGACGTAATTATTTCCTTTTGATTCATAGTGTTAGTAAATCTAAACGGTTGGCACGACTTACTGCTATTTTCGGCTGCCTTATATTGAAAAATGGTAATTTGCAACCAGCGAATATCAATTAGGGACGGACGGATACGTGTATAAGATGGCGCCACAACCGAGTAGTAATACGGTTGCGGTTCGATAAAAAAGCGAATTTTTTTAATAAAAAATAATAATGTAAAAAATATTTATAACAAAGTTTTAATAAACACTAACTTTTGCCCGCAGCTCCAACCGCTTTAATTTCGGTTTAACGTTCTGATTTCAAATGTAAAAAAAATAAAATAAATTAACAAATTTTAAATAAAAAGGGGCTTATAAAAAGTGCGTGGTTAACTTGATGTGCATCTATAAACCATATTGGCTCCTTGATACTCTTAACAAAAGGTAATTCCTACCTCCTCTAACTCGATCACAACTCCGATCTTCCTCAGCTAAACATGGTTAATTAAATTGATTTTAACTTTTTGAACAGGCGGTAACCCTCCTAAAAATATTCACAACAAATCATATCCTATTCGTTTGACGCACACAGGTGGCAATCCTTAAAGACAGTTTTCATGAACGTCAAATTTCTAGCGCCGCGTTGGTTTGGCTTTCCGCGGCTACGATGAAATTTTTGGCTCATCGGATAATGGAAATTACCTTGGAATACAAGCCCACTATGACAAATTTTTGGTTGGAAATACCACGTAATACGGGAATATAGGATGAGAGTATGCGATTTATTTTTCATCGATAATATGTGAAGAAATCATAGCTTTAATGGGGCAAAAGGTATTCGCAGAAATTTTTGAACAGTTGCGAAAAAGGAAATTCTACTCCCCATATGCTGACTCAACTCCTGGCCTGGCACATATCAGCCAATTGTCGGCCACTATAAGATACATGCAACGCATCAGACCAGTTGGACGTTTTTTTTTTTTTAATTTTAGTTTAGATCCGAACATTTGATCTTGAAGAAATTAACGATAATTTTTGTTTTTTGCTTCAAAGTTACTTGTTACTTAAGTAACTCCTATTAGAGGAACTCACTCACAGGCTACGAAGACGCGAAAAAGAAAATCACAAATCATAAACGGAAGACAATATATCACTAATTTTCCAGCCACGATTACGGGATACTGACCCCTAATGAACATGCAGCTAAAGTGGACCTTCCGCACAGCCCTTCACGCCGTAGCTGGAATTGTGTAAAAAGCAGAAAAGTTGTCTTATTTTGACTTGCTTAGTGTCCACCACTGGCACTAAGCAAATTCTTTAGGCATTATATTACGTACAATCGGAGTACTGGCGTATCTTGACAGCGTATAATATCAGATGATCCTGAAAAAGCTTATCATAATCACGCTAATCGGATTCTAGGGTAATGCCCAGGTAACGCCACTATCAGCCGAACAAACCAAACAAATGTCGCTTCGTTGTTTGCGAATGCTAGCAGAGAAACAAATGCAAATACGGGTATGAAGTAAAATTAAATATGATGATATTGATATTGAATTAATGGAAACACTAATTATTTGCTTAATACATGTATCGAAAAATACAGTTACAAAAATATCTCTTCAGAAATAAATCTATACGTCGATATAAACATCGATAAATTCACCCCAAATATATATGTAGATATGTATACGAAATACCAATAACGACGTCAATGAATATACCGATTCAAGCTATTTATAATAATTTCATTAAAAAATCGATAACTGCATTTTAAATATCTGTGGTCATAAGCAATAACAGCCTAAGTCGACTTAAGAAAGAATTGAGTTATATATGCTATCGTATTATGCAACTACTATTCCATGTGTATGTGAAATCCCCTTTCTCGCCAGCTAGGCTATTTAAAAAGTTATAGATGAACATATTTTGATTTCCACATAAGGTCAATATTACAATCCAAATGTTTAAAATGTTTTTTCTCGAATTCAGGTCAGATTTCGACTTGGCGGTTATTACTTATGACCACAGATATGTATGTATAACAACAATGAACGCGGGTCAAAGTGTGCTTTTATTAGAATAAATAGCTCTAAAGAAAATAGATTAAATTATTAAGCAGGCATTTGTATAGATACATAGATAAAGCAAGCCATCATTCGATGTAGAAAATATGGTTTCATACCCTATTGTACAAGTGCACTGAGCACAAAAACTCTGCTTATTCCATTAATTCATTCACCATTCATAAATAAACAAGAAGTCTAATAAATAATATATCAATTTAAGTCAGTGTATACATATTTATGTAGATGGGATGTATGCACGTTAGGGTGGGCCAAAATTAAAAATGAAAATCGACTTATAAAAAATGCAAATAAGGAGACTCGTGTCTCTTTTATTTTGAAGTTTTCGATATAAACATACGTATATTACTTTTTATTTATTAATTTCTTCATAGCTGCTTTAAAATTTTTAAAAACAAACATTTTCGATAACAGAAAAATATTTCCCTTCAGAAAGCTTCCAAAAATAAAATTAAGATGGAAATTTAAAAATTTTAGTAACGTTTTTTTTTTTTTAAACGTGCGTAATATGTTTACGAATACCTTAAGGAACTAAATTTTGTATAGAAGAGAAAAGATTACCGGTTATGAAGAACTAGTTAATAAAATTGTAGAGTTAAATATGCATCCTTATTTTATTGCTTGAAGGCTTCTGAAGGAAAAAATTTTTATTTGATCAAAAAATATCTATTTTCATATGATCTTTGAGCAACTTTATGAAAAAAATTAATTTCCACATACAAAATATTAGCAATTACACGACGGGCTTCGGGCTGCGGCTTCAAAGTCGATATTTTTCCTCTACGTTCCAATTAAAATTTCAAACAGATGGCAACCTTCCTCAAAGGTGTTTTCGACTGTAACACTTTTTAAACCTTTTCGTTTGACACCCATACTGCTATATTTATTTTATTTTATCAATTTACTTAAATTTAATTTTCAAACAAGTGGCAACTCCGCTATTTTTTTTCTTTTTGAACCATCCGTGTATTATGTTAAGTAAAGGTGAAGTGAAGTGAAGTGAAGTGAAGGGAGTTCAGACGTGGTTAGATGAGTTGAGGTGAGGTAAGGTGAAATAACATTTGTTGGGGTGAGTTGTATTGAAAAGAGTTGAAGTGAGGTGAGGTGAATTGAGTTGAGATGAAACGAGGTGAGTTGGGATGAGGTGAGTTCAAGTGAACTGACAGGAGTTGATGTGAGGTTATTTGCAATAAGCTGTTATGAGCTGAGGTGAATTTCATATCTTAGCATAACATGGCATTACATAACATAAGGTAGCATTACATAATACAACATAACATTACATAACATAGCAAAACATGGCATAACATAATACAACATAGCATAGCATAACACAACATAGCGTTACATAACATATTATAATATAACATAACATAGAATAACATAACATAACATGACATAACATAGAATATCGTACTATGTGATATCTCATACACCACTTTTATCGTTATCTTGGTCTCTATCTTTACCTCTTATGACTTTCTATATCTATATCTTGTCTCCATCGTTTTTTTATCTTCATCTTCATCTTCATCTTTATATTTATATTTTTATTCTTATTTTTTCCTGCACCTTTATCCCGATCTTTATCTTCATTCTTTTATTCATCTGCATATTCACTCCCATTTAAATTTACCTTCCTCTTTGTCTACATTTCTTTACTTTTATTTTAAGCTTTGCTTTTATCTTTTTCTTCTCTACAATTCTTTAAAATTTAAATCGGTTTAGTAGTTTTTATATTATGCGCGCACAAAAAAAAACGTAACAAGTAAGAAAGTCTAAGTTCGGGCGGAGCCGAACATTAAATACCCGGCGCAAGTATTAAATATATGATTTTCACCTTTCCGAAACCTACCGCTAGATGCCGGGGTGTATCAATTTTGAGTAAATTAGTGTCCTTGAATTTCGAAATATTGCAGTTTCAAGCATTTTTGAAATTTACCGTTATATGAAAAGCGGCCGTAATTTTAGTCCGATTTCAATAATTTTTAAACTTTTGCTTTTATGTGGCAAGCACAATAACCATACCGAGTTTGGTTCAAATTGCTAGAACGGTTAGCGAGATACATATATGTGATCACAAGTGGGCGGTTCCACGCCCATTTTCCAAAATTTTATCATAAACATATTTCTTGGTAAATAATCGTTGCAACCACCAATTTTGAATAATTTAGCTTTAATATTTATTGATTTATCGAAGATTTTGTATTTCTCGAAATTACCGTTATATGGGATGTGGGCGTGGTTATTGTCCGATTTTAAAAATTTTCAGCCATTTGGTATGCTGTATCAGGACCAACAACTGTGCCAAGTTTGGAAGAAATCGGTGGAGAGGTTGCCAAGATATACACATGTAACCATAAGTGGGCGTGGCTACGCCCATTTTTCAAAAATTTATAATATTCTTATTTGTCGTCTAAAAATTATTGTAAATATCAATTTTGAGTGAATAATCTTCAGTAGTTACTAAAATATGGCAGTTTTCGTATTTCTGAAAATTACCGTTATATGGGAGGTAGGCGTGGTTATTGGCCGATTTCGCCCATTTTCAATACCATCCGTCCTACGCCCAAAAGAAGTTCACGTACTAAGTTTCGTTAAGATATCTCAATTTTTACTCGAGTTATCGTGTGCACAGACGGACGGACGGACGGACGGACGGACGGACGGACGGACGGACGGAGAGACAGTCACCGCTTAATCGATTTCTCTTTTCATTCTGATCATTTATGTGTACATTTGTCTATATCTATCTCGATTCGTTTTGCCTGTTACAAACAACCGTTATGTGAACAAAGTTATAATACCCTTGTGCACAAGTGCGCTCGGGTATAAAAATAGTCGGGTCTCCTTAATTTGGATATTCTTCAGTACATATGTATGTAATTACGTGCGAATTTGCGCAATATTTCAAGGTCACAGTAACGCATATATGTTCTTAATTTAATCATAGCTTGCCCCATCAAACGAGCATACACACACATACATAAAAAAGTGCACATCACTTACACACAAAATGGCGACATTCATAACCACTGGCCAATACAGTAACATACCACTGGCTATTAGCCACTGACCGCCACCGCAACAACAGCGCTCACGTAACCACCAATGCTGCCACAGACTGAATTATCTATAGCAGTCGTGTCCAACCGAGTTTGCACTGAGGGCTAGGTTGAAACCATTGCTATGCTCTGCGGGCACCGGCTCAATTAACTTTGATCTTAATTGATCCCTATAAACACCTTTATCTATATAGATACATACATATAAAAAAATTGTAATAGGCTGATGTCTGTACATTAAAAATTTTAAAGAAAAATTAATATGGGGGGTCTTTTTTAGTGCAATAGAAGCCAAATCAACAATTTTTAGAATTTTTGTCTGTCCGTATGTCCGTATGTGTACGCGCATCACTCGAAAACTAATGCAACTAACATAGTTACCTGAAATGCACAAGGCCGTTACTAATAAAAAACTTTTAATCGAATTAAAAGTCCCCACAACGTTTGACAAAAAAAAAAAACTATTAGCTAAGCATTTTTGCATTTGTATTAGGTTTGTTCCACACGAGCCCGCGGGTGCCCAAAACAGCCCTGAAAGCGTTCCTTACACTATAAAAATGAGTAATAGAGAGCTAATACGTTCCAACTTTGGATTGTAAATGTCTTCATCTGTCTGTCATGCCCGAAACAGTCCGGACTTTTTTTCCGGGCTCAAATGTGCAACAAGTTAAATTGCCATAACAGCTGTTGTGGAAATGGAAAATATCACAGAAGTTGCAAAAAAATTTAGTTATTAGCTAATTTTATTTGCCATATCCGATAAATACATATATCATTTTTTAGAGCTGATTTGCGGATTCGGGGCACGAAATGTGGTTTTTTGCGTTCCACATGCTGTGGGCACTTTTGGCATGTGTTGGCACATTTTTGACACTTGGGAGAGTATAACTTATTTTTACGCTCTAATTACCGAAACAGCCCGGAAAGCGTGTGGAACGAAGCTATTCATACATCGCTTCTCGTATTTCGATCGCAACTAAAGAAATTTTCCACGTAATGCGCTGGATTGTACCCCGCAAGATTTTCCGCGTCCAAAAGAAAAGCAAACCAGGGGAAATGGTGACAGTTTTTCTCTGCCAACAGCCTTTTTTTATATGTCGATTTTCCCCACAAACTCTGAGATTGCAGTCATAATTTCTGAAAACTTTTACTGATATTTAGTTTGGCAATTATATCATTTAAAAATGCCAAGTAGGAGAGTCTCATCTAAATGGTTATTGAGAATTTCTTCATTAATGTCTTTGGATTTTGGAAATATATTTATTTACAATTGTCTAATCTCATTTACAACTGACGATTTTCATTTTCACTTGACACTTTCGCATTTACAGCCGGAATGGCGTAGTGCGATACAGAGTATTGTTCTGTCCATCTTTTTGTTTGGAGGCGACTAAAATTCAGATCGCGAGCTACTAGGCGCCCGCGAACTAACGGTTGGACAACACTGATCTATAGTATACCTGTATTATAATCATTCTGTATTGCATTTATCCTTTTTAATCTAAATCAAAAAAAAAAAAAAACTCCAACGGGAACGACACTGAAACCGATACCGAGAACTTTGTCATATATTCAGTCGGTGAGTCAATTAGCAACGAATTTAACTCGTTCGAAATGACAAACGCGACAACGTGCATACATACACTTACAAGTATGCATGTGTGAGTGGACGTTTTCTGTGTCCTGGCGCATATTTAAGTGGGATGATGACATTGAATTTTTCTGTTTGCCAAGGTCATCGTTTGTCATTTTAACTATATAAAACCATTACGAACTGACACTCAATAGTTGTGACTTTGCCACTCGACTTAACTTTTGCCTCTGCCCTCTTCTGCTATCTTACATTTACCTCGTTTATACGAAGGTTTGAATGAAACCACATCAACTGAATGCGATTTCCAGTATAGTGTTTATACCATGCATTTCAAAGCGGATTATGTGGCAACGCTACTGAAATGGATTGAAGTCAGCTGTTAACTTGTCAGCTGTTAACAAAAGTACTATTAATAAAATGGAAAATACAAAAGTGGAATTCTTTTTCTTAAATCTTCTTGAATATTTAAAAAAAAGAAGAAATAATTTATACCGCTCACTTTTATCGTCTCATGAAGAGCTTTTAATAAATATTGCCAGACAAAGGAGAACGACAATAAGAAAAATTTGCACCATGCAACGCGAAGTTCCATTGAACTTTTTTACGGTAAGCACCCCACGATTCCGAGAAATACACAGGCGCCCACGCGCCGGTGAAAGCTACTGGTGGACCCTAAAACAGCCAGGTAACGAACATCTTTACTTTGAGTCCTTCCGAATGCGGTCCGCATCGTTCCTTGTTTTGTGCGAAAAACTAAGGCCACATCTTCAATCATCTGAAATAAGTGTAACAGCTCCTTTGCCAACAGAAGTGCAGGTTGCAATTTGTTTATACAAATTAGCTTCTTGCTCTGAATATAGAGTTGTTGGAGACGTATTTGGGGTTCATAAGAGTACAGTCCACAAGTATTTTCATATTGTCGTAGAAGCCATACTACGGCTGCAACTCGATTTTCTAAAATTTCCACAATTGGACGAAGCGGTAATGATAGCAAGAGGATTCCAAAAAATATGTAAAATTCCAAATATAATCGGAGCGATTGACGGTATGTTGTATGTTTAATTGTAATAAATATGCAAATATAACTATCATGTGTACTCATGTAAACATACTATAGAATAGTTTTCAACACAAAAGTCAAGCAAAGAGTTGCGAAAAAGCAACGGTTAATAATAGAAACCCCCAACTTTTACTTTGTAGGTACACATATTCCAGTTTTACCACCCAGTGAAGGCTATTTAGACTACGTAAACAGAAAGGGTTGGCCATCTATTGTGATGCAAGCTGTTGTGGATCATAAATACATGTAAGGTTAACGGTTTTGACAAAGGATCCAAATAACTTTCCGCTTTTCCAGGTTCCGGGATATTAGTGTCAAACTTCCTGGAAGTGCACATGACGCGACTGTTTTTAAGGAGTCCGGTCTTTTCAGAAACTCCGCACAACTAATTCCTCAATACTCCACCACAATTGAAGGCATAGAAATTCCGCTCATGTTAGTTGGAGACCCCGCATATCCACTACTACCATGGCTTATAAAACCTTTTACTGGAAATTTAAGCCCTGAGGAGGAATCTTTTAATTGTAATTTAAGTTCAGGACGCATTGTTGTAGAGAACGCTTTTGGAAGGCTTAAGGGTAGATGGAGGTGCTTATCGAAACGCATTGATGTTGATCCCGGTTTTGTACCTTCGGTTGTGTTGGCTTGTGCAATTTTGCACAACTTCGCTGAACAACAAAAAGAAATTTTCTTGGATTCCTGGGCTCAAAATGTTGAAAATGATGTCGAATTTCAGCAGCCGCGTGATCAATATTCATTCGAAATAATTTCTGAGGGCAATATTGACCCAAAATGTGTGCGAAACAATTTGAAGAACTATTTAGCAAGAACATATCCCTTGAGAAAATCACATATTTAATACAGAACTCTACACTTATTTAGCCTTTAAAAACTTTACGATGTACGACAATACGACACTTACGACACCTTGTAAACCACCTAATTGTTATTATAGATTGAACTATGAATACTCTCATACAAAATTAACGAAAAGGATTTACCAAAAGAAAAACGTTGTTTATATTGTTAAAATCACTGTACATGGATACATACATATGCACATGTACATGTTTTATATTTTTGTAATACAAACGGATTGACAATGAACTGAAATAAACGAATTTAAACAAGCTCCAATGCTTGAATAATATTGTTAAAGAAATAAAAAGATACCAAGTTCATAGCTTCTAATGGTCTGATTGTGCATACTTCGCACAACTTCGCATAAACTTCAAACTATAATTTCGTATGTACTTTGAATGTGTTGCATTACCCAGAAATTAGCAGAACTTTTAAAAACTTAGCGGTCTGTTGAGTTTAGATTTTGCTGCGCATTTTCTTAAGTTACATTTTTATTGCACTGGCACAAATGGTTGTGCGAAGTTATGCGAAGTATGCATAATCAGACCTTAAGAAACGGGTAATTATTCCACATCACGATTGTTGTTTTTAGGTTTAAAGGGGCTGAAGAAAAACGTTGAGGGTTGTGATGGGTTTGTGCTCTGCGATGGTTGACAATAAACTGGCATAATAGGCTGCGGTGCTTTCATTGCCTCTAAAAAGGCGCTCAACATTTTGTTGGTTTCTTCACGATCTTTTTCCATGATTTTTTGGGTCTCTTCGCGGTTCATTTTGAGAATTTCCTCTTGCTTATACAAAAACGTCTCATCTTGGGTCTTCATATAATCCAATAAGTCGTTTTGTGAGGTTTTCCATTCTTTAGAAAAATTTTCAACCGCCTTTTGGTAGCTAAGTTTTTCTAAAACAAAAGTCAAAAAAATGTTAAGCAATAATGTGCACATAAACTGTCTTCTACATGCCTTTACATACTTGTACGCTTAAATGTCCGACCGAAAGGTTTGGTGGCTCCATCCGTGTCTTCCAAGACATTTGGTGCTACATTCTCACCACCTTGCATTTCTGGTTGCGTGTCTTCATCAGATAAAAATTCTGCCAACGAAGTGTCTAAGCCAGTTGATGTCACTGCCGGACGGTGTCCGAGAATTTCGTCCAACAAAGTGAAATGCTCACTCGTTTGACGCTTAGCACCACTTTTATTATTATTTCGTTTAACTTTGTAGTAGTCCAATTTTAATGCTTTAAATTTGGTTCGAATTTGCGTTGAACTTCTTTGAATGCCTTTTGCTGCCATTTCTGCGGCCACATCCTCAAAAATGCTTCTGTTTCGTTTTGCTTTACTATCCATAAGTTTGAGAATGTGGTTTTCTCTTATGATAGACAACATTTGCTGCACTTCCCTGTCACTCCAAATATCCCTCTTTTTGATAATAGACATCGGAAATGTTTTTTATTAATTAAACTTCTTTCGACTTTGTCAGAATTTTTTGAGTTGCAAATTAACTTAAAGGCTGCCAGTCAGTGTTCGGACCCCTCAAGCTCGATTCAGTAGAACATATGTATGTAATTCGTAAACTCAGAGCAAAACAAAATTTCCGTAGTAGAGTTGGATTTTTAATTTACGAATCAAACATTGTAAGTTTTACATGAACAATCATGAAAAAATTCACGAGGGGCATTCACCTTAATAAGGAAAAAGCTTTGAGAAACCTTTTATGGAAACTTTATCTGAGTTGTGTGAAATCACTTAGATGTATGAAT
>NW_023458555.1:16674118-16676273 GCF_013731165.1 Rhagoletis pomonella | reverse complement strand
TACAATGTTTGATTCGTAAATTAAAAATCCAACTCTACTACGGAAATAATATATAGGTATAATATAAAACGTAAATATGAGACGTTTTGTAAAATGATATTGGAACAAGTCTAGAATGCCAACCGTTTAGCTATGTATAAGAAAATCAAAAATGCGGATCGATAGAACTTTTTACTCTGATTTCAACCATACCAATATTATTTGGCGCGAACAAAGCAAATAAAAGAGTATAAGGTTAAACTTTTCTATTTTGTTATATTTTTAATATCTCGAAAACTACTCAACCGATTTGAAAAGTGTTGATATCAATTTAAACGACGTACATACTATAATTTAATACGACGTACATACTATAACCATTTTTGAAAAAAATTAAAAAAAATCGACATTTAAAAAAATGTACACATATACAATTGCGACTTTACCACTATTATTAAATACCTATTAGGGCAATTCATCTAAACACGTAAATGCCTCGTAACCATGTAAAGCTCGTAAGCTTCCTTAATTTTGTATGGAAAATCGTTTATTTACGAGATTTACGCGGTTACGAGGAACTTACGCGTTCAATGGATAACCATATTATATTATATATTATTAAATAGTATTAAAAAAAGATTATTAAATAGTGGGTTAACGTCAGTTAAAAGACGGAGCAGGTATTCAGACAAGCAGAGTAGAGGAGTAAATTTTAATAACGTTAAAAACCGGAGTGGATCTACTCCAACCGCAGGGAAGTCCGAATACTGCTACCAGCTGTTTCTAAATAGTGAAGTTCACAAAGTAGTGTTGCCAGAAGCCTCACAATAAGCACTATTTTTTTCAAAAGTTATCTTCGATTCGTAATTCAAATCTAGACCAAAGATAGTCCAAAAATGTAAAGCAATGTAATGTAAAACAGGTGAATTGTACTAAAAGTGGTCCGAATGTAATGCATAAGGTATGAGTTTTGATCTAGAATTGGTTACAATGTCATGCAGTAGCGGACAACGGGTACAATTAACGATTTACTGATATATAGGCACTTACTCAACGAGTTTTCATGTGCGGCGTTGGCATGCAGAGAGAGTATCCGCTTAGAAAATCTGAGAACCCCGGTTCGAATCGCAGCTGGCACAAGTTTTTTTTTATTTTTTTTATCTAAAATTGGTTACAATGTAATGCAGAAGCGGGCAATTGGTCGGAGCCTAGGACATTACATGTTAAATGTAAATAGAATTTTACATGTGCTTGTACCAAACTTTGGACTACTTACAATCACCTGCTGTCTAGTTTGTGGTGTGCTCTAAGTCGATTTCAATATCCTACAGGGTGTTTATCCGTACAAATCGCGTGCTGTTGCGTTGATGGAAATTCAACATTTGAAAGCACATTTATATGTCTGGCTGTAGCTGAGTGCGCAAAGATGCTTGCCAGAATTTGATGATATCCAGAGAGGGTCAGGCTTCGAATTCCACTGCAGGTAAAATGCAAATTAAATATATTTTTGTTTTGTTTCTTATCTTGATTATTCGCTTAACGGATGCTTTTTCAGACCGAACGGGGTCATTTTAATATACGCGTAATTGAATTGATTATTTACCAATATACAGTACTTTCGTTGACGTTTATAGTAAGATCAATTACGTTTCTATTTGATTTTAATATTTTTTCCCCTCAGTGTAATGCCATTACGCATTACATGGCATTTGATACGATGACCGGTGGCGTTTAGCGTAATAATGAAATCATCGAAACTGAACATACCGTGATTTGATAATAACTAACGTATATATACTATAACGTATCTCAAAGTAAATAAACTGTGTACAATATATGCGTAATATAAATTAGAGTAAGCATATGAAATGTTTCCTTATAGTATGTACGTTATATATGTACTGTACAATATCATAAAATAAAAAGTAATTTTAGCACCTGGCTACACTATGTAATGATGGAAACAGCTGTTTTCTTTTACTGAAGCGAAATAAACTAGACAAGAAGTGTTTGTGCACTTTTTCAACCCGCATTCATGTTTTCACAACGCTTTCAAAAGTCGGTTCGAGAGAATACGATAAATTTTTCGAATGCGCATTAAAACTCTGTTTATAAATGTGGTTTCAAATAAAACGCATGCGTTGAAACCGTTTTCAAGCAACGTATAAACGGGGTA